>NC_083482.1:15430404-15442904 GCF_030014155.1 Tachysurus vachellii | reverse complement strand
TCTCTAAGTTCTAAGTGAACCTGGAACCCTTCCATATGTTTCGAAAAGTTCTAAGTGAACCTGGAACCCTTCCATATGTTTCTCTAAGTTCTAAGTGAACCTGGAACCCTTCCATATGTTTCGAAAAGTTCTAAATGAACCTGGAACCCTTCCATATGTTTCTCTAAGTTCTAAGTGAACCTGGAACCCTTCCATATGTTTCGAAAAGTTCTAAGTGAACCTGGAACCCTTCCATATGTTTCTCTAAGTTCTAACCGAATCCAAAAAAACGCTCCTATAAAAGTTCGATCAATTCAAAGTGGACCGAGGGAAACTTCAGGTTTAAAGTTAATCCATAAGCCTCCCATATGTTTCTTTCTGTTCTTCTAAACGACTCTAGAACAAATCCTTTTGGCTCAACAAGTTCCAAATTAATCCAGAACCCTTCCCTGTTTCTATCAGCACTTCTAGCCACAAAGACATTTATACAATGCTATCAGTTCTCAGTGTTTTCAGCACACATCAATAGGCGTTAGACTCGGGGACTTCCAGAGAGTTCCATGAGACTCTAGAACAGTTCTAGAGGCAGCTGTTGCACACCGCAGCATGACTCAGAGCCTCGTTACACTTCATATGACCCCCCGTCACGCTGACGTCAAATAAAACACGAACTTTCCCAGCTGGCGCAATCAAACATCACGTCGTGTCACAAATTTACACCCAGGAAGCTGTTCGTTGACGACAAAATAAAAAAGCGACGCGTTTAACAACACGATCTGACACGGAAAGGCCCGAGCTGCGTGTTTAAAAGCGTGTTAGAGTCATAAGTGTACAGTGTTGTAGATCAGACCCGAACAGTTTACAGTATTGTAGATCAGACACGGACACATAAGTAGCTGTTGCTATCATTGCTAATGCTAACATGAGGTAAACGGCTAGGACAGCGTTACCCGGTGTGTCACAAGAGTAGTGTTTAAGTGTGTGTGCTAAATAAAACGGTGTGTTGTCTTATAACATCTGTGGTAATGATAACGACCCGGTGTCGGTGTGTAAGCTAAGGACAAAAACAACACCACAAGCTGTGGGAAAACCGCTATTTCAGCTAACGGCTAAAGTCTCGTGCCGGCCGAAAGCTAGCTAGTACAGCATAGCTTAGCCATTAGCTCTGTGCTAGCTAGTTAGCATAGCTTAGCCATTAGCACTGTGCTAGCTAGTTAGCTGAGTGGCTAAAACATCTGGAATGAAGTTGTGATATTTAATCGCTGAGTTTTTGTTACCTTGACGTCGTCTTCCTCGTCTTCTCCCTCCCATCGGTCCTGCAGCCCGGTCGGCCTTTTTATCGGTTCATCCGCCTCGAAGTTGTCCGCGTCTACACACACACACACACACTTGAAACTTTAACCCACCTTCAGAACTTACCTTAAAATGTAACCGGTCTATACATAAACTACACCCCATCTTACCCCAAGAATCGGAATCCGCCATTTTGTGATATGTGCGAGTTTATCACACTCCTAAAACAGCTAGCTGAAGGAACGCATGTGCGCGCCACTGAGCTTCTCCTGAGCGCGTTCACGATTCCTAGCGTGCAGTGCTGATGACGGGGTAGCTGTAGAACGCGCGCTCACGATTCCTAGCGTGCACTGCTGATGACGAGGTAGCTGTAGAACGCGCGCTCCCCCTCCAGTGTCTCTCTCTGCCCACGTGTGACCCGTGAACGCGCTCCGGAGAATTATATTTCGCAAGAATTCTAGCTGACTCAGCTTCACGAAAACGAGGCATCTGGGGAAGGGGTGTCTCAAGTGGTTAAGGCTTTTGTTAGTTGATCAGAGAATTGGGGTTCAAGCCCCAGGCCCTCAATCCTCCCTGCTCTGGGGCGCTGTATCATTGCTGACCCTGTGCTCTGACCCTGTGCTCAGTGCCCATACCCTGTGCCCAGACCCTGCACTCAGACCCTCGCTCAGTGTTCAGACCCTGCGCTCTGACCCTGCGCTCAGTGCCCAGACCCTGCGCTCAGACCCTCGCTCAGTGTTCAGACCCTGCACTCTGACCCTGCGCTCAGTGCTCAGACCCTGTGCTCAGACCCTGTGCTCAGTGCTCAGACCCTGTGCCCAGACCCTGCGCTCAGAGCCCAGATCCTGTGCTCTGACCCTGCGCTCTGAGCTCAGACCCTGTGCCCTGACCCTGTGCTTAAAATTTGGGATATAAGAAGAAATAATTTCACTGTATTGTATATGTGACAAGCAAATGTTTTTTTTTTTATCTATTTTCAAATGTAAAAAAAATAAAATACAAAAAATATGGATTTTATGGATTGTGCTGCTGCCAGATGTTGTACAGATGTTCCTATTTAAGTGACTTCACAGAGCTACACACAATTTCAAAAGTACAAATGGAAAAACAAAAAAAAAAAATTTAAAATTAAAAAAAGCTGGGACGATAAAATGTTTTGTATTATACACCTACATAATGCTTCTGTTTTGTGCTCTTCTGTTATTTCTTCTTCTTCCTCTTCTTCTTCCTCTTCTTCTTCTTCTTCTTCTTCTTCTTATTATTATTATTATTATTATTATATTTAGGTGGAATATCACTTTATTCCTTATAGTGTGTTTGGGTGTTAAATAAAAGTAAATAAATGATCAATCCTGTCATATTTCCTTTAAAGACTTAAATTGAGATGAATTATTTTATGACTTATATCTTGTTTTGATTTATCCGGGAATATAGAGATATTTCAGTAGCTTGAACATGACGCACATTAAATCATATTAATTCAATTAAATGACATGTAACCTCACTTTAATGTAAATTCAGAGAAAAATCAAAGCCAGAAGCATCTCAGCTGCACTAAATACTGTAAAGCCTTTAATCAAATCTCATAGATTATATCGGTAACAAAATCAAAAACGATTTGAAGTTTAAAAGTAAATGTAAATTAATTACCTCTCATTTTTACAAGCTGGACTTGAGGAAAATAATTAAATAAGAGGTTAATAAAGAAAAAATATAATTTATATAAAGGCACAAAGCAACAAAGTAATGAAACATAAACATGCACAGCTATAAATAGGAAGATAAATAATTCTGAGAATAAATAAATGAATGAACAAATAAAATAAACACTAAACCTAACCTGTGATGCAAACATATAGAGTAAAATCCTCAATTATACATTGATCAAATTAAAGTGCTGTTATTAAATCATATACAGTATATTGCACAGGCTTCGTAAAGTATTTTTTTTTATCATGTACAGCTGTTGAGGAGGAGTGTGAGGACGAAGACCAGCACACTGCAGACATGGCAGAAGGGGCAGACTTCAGCTGTTACTCCTAATGACCTGCCTGTGGACACAGACATGGAAAAATAAGTTTATCTGTGTTAGTGTTAAAGGTGGGGTCTCCGTTGTTTGAGAAATGCTTCAGAAAACTGCGTTGGGCCACCAAACAAAACAAAAACAAAACTAACGTGTAGCCAATGAGAAGAAAGGGGCGTGTCTTGTCAATATGGGCGTAGAGAGTGTTCAGTGCGCATGTGTGACATTAGCAGAAAGCGGTTTTAGCATTGACATGGAGGATAAAAACAAAGAAAGAAAGAGAAGAAAAGCTTATGATAAGGCAAGAAGTAGGACGTGTTAATATAGGTTCAGCTTTCCAGCGCTGGAGAGAACTGAACGTCTTCCGCGTGAAACGGAGATAAACCTTTCACGGTACAACACACAGTACTACAAAAACACATTTGTATTATCATAGTATTACTCATTGTGTTCATTTATTGATAAAAATATCCCCTCGGTCAGCTGCCCCAACAGGTTCCGCCATAATACTTGTCTGGGTTATACTTTGGTTATACTTGTCTGGTGTATGTGTGGGGCGGAGCTATCAGTACAGGGGTGGGACCCATTTGGGTTAGGGGCGTGTTTGTTTTGGTGATTTCAAATGTCAACATTGGCTTTCAAACAACGGAGACCCCACCTTTAAAGTAAATAAAGTGTTTAGTGGTATAAAGCAGACACACACACACACACACACACACAAACACACCATGTAGTGTACCTCTGAAATCTACGGGTTTGTCCTCGATTGGGTTGAGCACCATGGACAGAGCAGTCTGCTGTACAGAGCTGAGAGCTGAACGCTGGGCCGTGGTCACCGAGGCTGCCTGCTCGTAGCTGAACATGCTGATCTGCTCCTGACTAAACACCACCTGCAGGTGAGGACAGAACGGCACGCTCTGTGTTTTACTGAACGTGTCGTGTGTTTATAACATAATTTAGTGGACGGAAACAACGTACATCTAATCTGGACACAAGTACTTTAAAGTGTCTGTACTTTATCAAAATATATACTTCATACTTCATGTAACTCCATTACATTCCAAAGTTATGTTATATATGTAGTCTCATCCAGAGGAACGTATGTTTATCTCATTTTTCGTAACATGCCTTGAAAATATCCTACTATTTTCCCCTCATAGTCACTGATCACTCAGAAGTAGGATTATATATTTAATTATTTCTAGAAAGTTAAAATCAAGGTTTAATAACCAAGGTTTAATACGATCTTTAACCCAAGTACAGGATTTTCTTACTTTTGTCCAACACGTGCTCAAAAATGGTAAACTTGTATCTCAACCAATTAGAAAGTTTAACTTTTATGAATCTGGTTAAATATGAAGCTTGTGAGTCAGATGATGTCTGAAGACTTTAAAAGCCCTGGAGACACTCACTGCAAACTTTTTGGGTGTAATGAGCGAGATGGCGAGCGGAGTGATTCCTTCTATCTGCTCCTTCACCAGGGCGGACATGGCCATGTCAGGAATTCCAGCTGTATAGAAGTGAGACAAGAAAAGAGAATTATTCAAACATTATATGAAACAACAATTAAAAAGATCAAACACACAAAAGCTGTGGGTTCAAATGAAAGAAGAATGAACATAAGAAAATAACTTGTGGAAATGAGGAATGTGGTCATTTGTACGTAGCGTGAAGTTATAAACGTATCACGTCCTCTTTGTACTGACATTCTTTATTCTTGCTTTAGTTTTAACGTCATTATTTCTTACCAGCGAATGCTCCGATCTCGATAAACACCTCCGGACCCCACGTGCTCACGGTTCCAAACACCAGACTGTTGCTGAGCAGAGAGATGACGGCCAGCAGCTGATCCTCAGAACACGACAGGTTCAGACGGCCGAGCCACATCGCAGCCTTACTGATGATACAAACAACAACAACAACACGGATATACTACAACTTATTCATAATTTACCTGGTTATATGTTCATTGTATGTACGCTGTACCATTTGTACTATACTTAGACTAATTAGTTTCCTTATATGTTTATTTATTGTGGTCCTGAATATAGCTACCGAGTGCTTGGTGCTTGGCCCCCTAACAACACACCTACATCACCAGCACCAACAACCAAATCAATCCAATCCACAGTTTTACGCTGGTTATCGAGTATCATCTCTAATTATTATTAACTAGAGTATTGCAGCTATTACGACTGATTCTTTAACGTACTTTCTTTTGTGTTGTTTTTTTTCGTTCCTGTCTGCTACACCTTCTAAAGCATAAGTGATGTACAATAAGAGCAGACATGTCTCCTGAGAGTGCTTCAGGAATTGAACATAGTAGTAAATAACAACCAGTAAATAAATCTGATTAAGAATAACTCGTTTATTAAATCGTCTTACCTGAACTCTACAGGGTTGAGTGTTTGGATGGTGGAAGCTTCGATCCCACAAACGATGTGTCCCAGAGCCACTAAAGAGCTGGAATTCAGCTGACGTGGGGTTTGTTTGGTGACATTCAGCACGGTGGAGAACAAAACTCCTAACTGACAGACAGGCCAAGCATTAGAGGGCTTAATAAAGAAAGAAAAGAGCTTTTGATATTAAAAAAAGAGACAATGTGAAAAGTGTACAGGAAATAAACTGAAGCACCAGGAGATTTGAAAAAGTGAAATGTTTCAGAATAATATAACGTGCTATTGGGCTGTTTTTATTTCTTTGTAATAACACAGGAACACAGTGTGTCGTATTTTATAGTGAGGGTGTGCTGACTTAACTAAGTCTTGCATAATAATAATAAAAAAAGGAAAATAATGAAAAATAGCCATCTGACTAACTCTGGCATATTGACAGAAATGTTTATTAATATGTATTATCCCTGTAATAAATAAATAAATTGTATTTTATTTTTGAACTTCTTTATAGAAATATGAATGTGTGTATGTGTGTGTGCGTGTGCGTGCGTGTGTGTGAAATGTTTGAAAATACGTAGCCTTTGTTTTGTCTAGAGGCCAACTGAAATGCAATGTCCAATGCTTTGAACAGTGTTTGACTGTGTGTGTGTGTGTGTGTGTGTGTGTGTGTGTGTGTGTGTGTGTGTGAAACTTCTTGGTAGATCAGATTTTGCCCCCAGCTGGACAAATGCATCTGACAAGTGTGAAATATTTACAAATGAGTAGCTTTTGTTTTCTCTGGAGGCCTAATGAATTGCAATGCCCAATGCTTGTGTGTGTGTGTGCGCGCATGTGTGTGTAGCATCATTTCGGTAGATCATATTTTACCCTCTGCTAGGCAAAGGCATATCAAAAGTGTGAAATATTTACAAATGTTTGGCTTTTTTTTTTTTCTGGAGGCCTAATGAAATGCAATGCCCAATTTGTGTGTGTGTTTATGTGTGTGTGCATGTGTGTGTGTTTGTGGGGTGTGAGTGTGTGTTTTGGGTGCGTGTGTTAGTGGACAAAAGTGTGATCTATTGCCCCACTAAATGTGGCCGAGTCAAAATGACCCAAGAGGATCACGAACGCGTAGTATATACTGTTCTGAACACATAGTTCAACAAAAATAGACAAAATTAATTTTGCTTGCAAAGTTCATAATTTGGAACAATCCTGGTAAATTTCAGGCAAATATGTGGAAGTAAACCAAAGTTATGACACATTAAATTCTTCCAGCGGGGTCAAAAAGACCCAGGGACAACATGAAGATTAAATTAAATTTCTATAATGGATATGTAACTAAAGATTTTTATTAAATATAAAATTATAAAATAATAATAATAATTAATAAAACAAATGAACAAGAATTATTATTTTAAGGATTTCTAAGAATTATTATTTAATTATTAAATAAATAATAATTTTTGCTGTTTGAAGAAATGCACTTTTTTTAACTACAGTAGCTAGTCTAGGTGCCTTGCTCAACTCCTTAAATCTGTGTTGTTTTATGTAACTTCATGTCATTTTATGAAGCACCACGGTCAATAGTGGTCATCTCACTATGTACTCTGTCAGCTCTATGTGGATAAAATGACAATATTTTGACTAATACACAGATAAACCGGCATGGTGTTGTGACATTAGCACTGGCTAATACCTGCTTTCTGGTCCAGGTGCTAACGGCTCCTAAAGGTGCGATGGAGAGAATTTCCGACAGTTTGAGTGACCCCAGTTCCTCCAGCGAGAGCTGCGTTGCAGTGCGACCCAACTGAGCGATGACAGAAGGCGTAAAAGAAGAAACAACTCCGTATACCTGCAAGCAAACACCTTACAATGGAATCTCACACACAATCTCACTTTAGCATCAAAAAACCGATATAAGAGACCGGCATTAAAGAGAGGAGATGACCTAGGAATGTTTAAGATGGAAGGATTATATGAATGCAGTTCAGTAAAATCAGTTACCTCTTTGGTTTTGTGGAGAAGCAGCAAGAGCTGGTCGGAGGTGAAGGACGGTTCCTGGCCAAAGAGCTGGAGGCACCGGCGGAAATCCGAGGACGACATGTTCACCAGGATGATTATGGGCCAGACAGCTGGACCGGTCACATGCATGCTCTCACAGGATGGAGGTGTGCTGGAGGTCCAGAGTGACGCTGTGTGGATCAGGTTCAGAGTACCGTATGAGAGATCTATACATCGTATATACATTACGGTCACTTTAATAGGACACTTTTAGATCGGTACTAATTTGTCAGTGTAGAAGTTAAATGAATGCACCACAAAAGAATTAGACATATTCCATATCGGGCTGTCGGGCGGAAACCTCGTATGTCCAAATTTGGTCAATTTCATGTTTTTTCACATATCGATGCTATTGGTCAGTCCCCACATGGGTCTGTTATTTTTACAAGTTATTAACCAATCTAAAGTCTTGAAAATAGCTTGAGCGCAAATCTCATAACTCCATTGGACACTTCAACTGTCCACCTCTTCCTCACTCCGCGGGAGAGCTTCGCGGCATATTTCTCCTCAAGAAGAGTCGCAAAGAATCAACACGTCTTCTGAGGTAAATGTCTTCAAAACACTGGGCTCAAAGAAAAAAAAATCTTGACCCCCGCTAGTTCTGGTGCTCGTCTGAGGACAGGAATTTAGCGCAAGACAATCTACTGCAACGCGGACTAAACCCTGTGTACTGCAGATAAGGTACGCGTTTTTTTAATTTCCTGAAAAATAACAGTTTTGGAGATACGAAGATTCCGCCCGACAGCGACGATATAATAAATCATTTTTTTCAAATCCAAATTTTTTTTCCAAATCCAGTTTCAAACTTTGGAATTTGTTCGAGGATCAGATATCCGATCCACCATTTGTTTCTTCTCGGTGAGTTAATAAAAAAGTGACAATTTCTATTACTGAAAGAAAATATCTAAACGTCAAATATAAGATTTCAAAGTAATGCTTGAGATCTTTTAAACCTTTATGTGCTATTCTGCAACTTCAACAAGCTTGAAATGAGTCAGAAATGTTTATTTAATAATCATATATTTAGTTGACCACAATCCTATAACATGAAATATCAGACACATTTGACTATATTCATTCATTCATTTTCTACCGCTTATCCGAACTACCTCGGGTCACGGGGAGCCTGTGTCTATCTCTGGCGTCATCGGGCATCGAGGCAGGATACAATCTGGACGGAGTGCCAACCCATCGCAGGGCACACACACACTCATTCACTCACGCAATCACACACTACGGACAATTTTCCAGAGATGCCAATCAACCTACCATGCATGTCTTTGGACCGGGGGAGGAAACCGGAGTACCCGGAGGAAACCCCCGAGGCACGGGGAGAACATGAAAACTCCACACACAAGGCGGAGGCGGGAATCGAACCCCCAACCCTGGAGGTGTGAAGCGAACGTGATAACCACTAAGCCACCGTGTCCCCATTTGACTATATTATGTTAAGTTATTTTCACGTCACTGTTCTTAACTATTTATCGTATAAAAAGTGAAGAACTCACAGCGTCCCGGCTTCAGCAAGCCAGAAAAGTACTGAAGCACAAACTGCTTCTTGGAGAAGATCTCATCTGCATCGTGTTCGCACACAGAGCCAACGTCTCCGCTCTCCCACTGCTGCTGGCTGATAAACAGCCTCTCGATACGCTCCAGACTCATCAGAGCCTGCGGAGACACAAAACCCACCTTTCACTCGACCGCGTTCTACATCCCGATCGGTCGGAAATCCAATCTAAATGCTCACGTTCATATTGATGCGTTAGCGTTTCTATGGTAACACCTTTCACATAGGGCGGTCGTTGCGTAAGTGTTTAAGGCTCTGTGTTGTTGATCGGAGGATCGTGGTTCAAGCACCTGCACTGTGAATTTCACTGTGCTGTAATGTGTACGTGACAAAATAAAGGCTTCTATTCTACTCTAAAGTGTTTAAACGTTAATATAGTGAATTGTTATTCAAAATTTCAGACGGAGTCTCCAGTGTCAGCACTCTGTGACTGTCCTAATTTAACCTGGAACTATGATCGATGTTCTGCTTTGGAAAGTCTTATTTTTTTTTGACTTATTAACTTTAAAAGAGAAAAAACAAAGAGACGCTGGTGAGAGAACGATGCTTGTAGCTGCTGTAACATAAGTGACATGAGGAATTACTAGCTTCAAGAAGACTCGACAAAATCAATAATGACTATAAACGGATAAAAGTGTCGTTCTGAGGAAAAAAAACGCTGTGTTGTAAACGGAATAAAACGCTTATAATTATCTTACGGTGGTAAAAGTAACAACACAAAGGGTTTTATTTTGTAGATAGCATATTTAATGTTCGTATCCTGGCACTAGCTGAGGAAAAATGCAAATAAATAAATCCGTAGTTTATAAAGTTTAAAAAAAAACAACACTGAACTGATAAAACAGTGTACCGGAGGAATCAGCTGGATGATCTCTTGGGGCAGCAAGAAGAGGAATCTGTCTACTTGAATCAGGGTTGTTGAGTTCCACCTTTGGACTGGGCTTTAAGATGAAAGAAAAACAAAAAGGCAATAAAAAAGAAAACTCGAGTCTGTTATCCATGATAGTTAGCTTAAATAGCAATCGGTGCTTTTTCCAAATGATCTAGAAATATTTCAGATGATATACTCGAAGCATTTTTGCTCACCCGAACGTGCCGGCTTCTTGCAGCATCGATGCGACGGCGTCTCGTTTGCTAGCATTATAACAGAAACCTCGTAGAAACTCGATGCTGTCGACGAAGAACCTCCTGTCCAGCTGCAGGAAGACTGCGTCCACCACGAACGTCGCCATTATGCCCAACGAACGAAACTCCTCCTCGGTGTACGTACCTGTGTTCAGGCCCTAAACAGGGTAATATCACACAGAATGGCGATGGATGAAGGGAGAAATGGATAGAACTTGATAGACTTTAAATCGTTTAATGTACATATGAATTACGGCACTGGAATTAAACATCTTCATACTACATCACAAGGTCATGGAGTAAGAGAACCATCTATAACATTTGGTGAAAACCAGTTGTTTTTATAATATTAGCATTGATATTATAATATTAAGGATAAAAATGAATTAAAGGGGCGGTGCACGATGTTTGAAAAACGCTTCAGAAAACTGAGTCGGGCCGACTAACAAAACAAACGAGTAGCCAATGAGCAGAAAGGGGCGTGTCTTGTCAATATGCGGCAGAGAGAGTGTTCAGTGCGCGTGTGTGACATTAGCAGAAAGCGATTGAAACACTGACATGACGGATACCTGTCGTTACCTCTGCCTCGGGTTCTAGGTGTCGAATGTCGTCTTCCGCGTGAAACGGCGCTAAACCTTTCACAGTACAACACACAGTACTACAAAAACACATTTGTATTACCATAGTATTACTCATTGAGTTCATTTACTGATAAAAATATCGCCGCCCCAGAAGGTTCCGCCATAATAGTTGCCTGGGTTACGTATGTATGTGTGGGGCGGAGCTATAACAACAGGGGTGACACCCATTTGGGTTAGGGGCGTGTTTGTTTTGGTGATTTCAAATGTCAACATTGGCTTTCAAACATCGTGCACCGCACCTTTAAATTATAACTTATAACAAAATGGCGGTGTATATAAACAGAGGGCGGGTTGGTCAGTCTGATTGGTGCCGTACGCTGTAAACAAGTGTCTCAGAAAGCTCAGTGAAGCGAGTCAGAATAAAATCCACTTCCATCTGTTAGACTTTACCCTGAACCAACAGTTCATGACTGTGCACTCTGACCATTTATGGAGGTTTGTGGGCGTCACTAAATGCAAATGAGTCATGTCAGAAACGTGATTTCTTCTCAACAGGTGATCGACATACACACACAATAACGGAAAACTTTTTCCAACCACTTTTTAATACCGGATTAAAAAAGTCCGGTTTGACTCGGCCGAACCTTTGCACAAAGTTTTTTTCTAAAATCAGACTGAATGTTTTTCTTTTAGAGAAAAGTAAGGAATTCAAGAACAAGACGAATATCTAAACAAATCGAATCCAATGCACTCTATACAATTTTGTGTAGGATTGTATATTTGGTTTTGTAGTGGATGAAAAGTGATCTTAGTCTTTATAAAGTGAAGTGGAGGTCATGATGGAGTTCATGTCATGGTAAAAAGTTAGCCTCACCAGGCTCTGCACCATCTTGTCCACCAACATGACCTGTTTAATCCCAGGCAGAAGCAGGAAGTACTGAGGATCCAGAACGATCATTCTCCTGAGAGAGTCCATCAACGCTGGGGAGAACTTCTTAATAGAACTCATCCTACAAAACAACAGCATTTTCATCAAGATCTACAGAACACACACTCTGCTTTACCCACAATGCAACACAACAGTGTCTCATTTCAAACCTGACAGAATTACCACTGAATACTGAATTCTGACTGATCAGAAGGGTACGAGAGAAAGAACACAGAGAGGCTGGTGAAGGTTCAGTGTGAACATGTAAGTGCTATCAAGAACTAACTTGTCCTGCAAGATGTACAACACTCAATCTCTCTCTATCTCTCTCTCAGTCTCTTCTTTTCTCTCCCTCAAGTTCTCTCCCTTGGTCTCATGCTCTACCTCACTCTCTCTCTTTCTCTCCCTCACTCTCTCTCTTTCTCTCCCTCACTTTCTCTCTTTCTCTCCCTCACTCTCTCTCTTTCTCTCCCTAAGTCTCTCTCTTTCTCTCCCTCTGTCTCACTCTTTCTCTTACGCAGTCTCTCTCTCTCACTCAGTCTCTTTCCCTCAGACCCCCACTCTT
>NC_083482.1:15412904-15425404 GCF_030014155.1 Tachysurus vachellii | reverse complement strand
ACAAAGACAACTGAGTATGAGACACTTTATCATTTTTCTTTCTGTTCATTTAACTTCTCACATCTCAAAATGGCTCCTCTCGCCGTCGGTCTCCTTTTGTCTTTCTCATTATCTCTTCAGTCTCTCTCTCAGTTTCTCTCTCCCCAGTCTCTTTCATTCTGTCCCTAAGTCTCTGCCCAGTCTCTCTCTCTTTTTTCAATCAGTCTCTTTCTTTCTGTCCCTCAGTATCTCGCTCAGTTGGTCAGTCTTCCCTGGTCTTTCTCTCTTTCTCTCCCTCAGTCTCTCTCTTTCTCACTCAGTATCTCCCTTAGTCTCTCTCTCTCTCTCTCTCTCTCTTTCTTTCACTCTGTCTCTCCATTTCTCTCTCTCAGTCTCTCTCTTTCTCTCCCTCAGTCTCTCCCTTTCTCTCCCAGTCTCTCTCTTTCTTTCACTCGGTCTCTCTATTTCTCTCTCTCAGTCTCTCTCTTTCTCAGCATTCAGGTAAACTTCTCTTCAGGTTTGATGTCAGCAAGAGCAAATAACAGTAAAGTTAAGTTGATGTGATTCTGTCTCTAGTCTCTATCTGACTCGCTAAATTAGCTGTGCAGTGCTGACAGTGCATCTCTTAGCCTGTCTGTCTGTCACACAACAATTTATTGCGTGAACATTCGCGTGAATAAACGCCCAATGGCAACGGTGTTTATATACGGCAGCTCCATAACCGCGCCGCGCGTGAACATGTGTCCATATACGCGTGCTATCGTGCACAAAATGACACGAGCGCTTTCCAGCAGCAACATCTGTGTGGGGACCAGTACAGAAAGTAGCGTGATAGCGCTCCTAAACAGTGTTGTAATGTAACGGAGTACAAATACTTCGTTACTGTACTTAAGTAGAAATTTCACGTATCTGTACTTTACTTCGCTATTTAAATTTATGTCAACTTTCACTTTTACTCCACTACATTTCCTAGATAAAATGTATACTTTTACTCCGTTATATTTCTATTTCTATATTTATACTAAGCATCTTCGTTACTCGTTACTACGTTTATCTATAACGTCAATAGGCGGAAAGCCGCAAAGACGGCAACCAAAAGCAGTGAAATGTCACTATTCTTATTACCAGAGTTGTAGCACAAACAAAATATTAATGCAAACAATCCATTCAATACTAAATAAAAATAACATTTATTGATTTTGGTCTTTGTCTTGTGAATATTTTGTTTATTAATGACTGCATTCATTGGACACACTGTTTGTAGAGAATGCACACATACATGAACTGATCTGATTCAAGACTGACATCATTACATCATGCATAAAATTTTGGTGTCCACTTTTGTCATTTAATAATACCATAACTTTTGGCTTACTATGTAGTCATATAATATATAATATAAAACTCTTCTTGTTTTAAATTCTCACTGAGGGCTAAAAACCCCCTAAAGATGAGACCCTTATACCTACCGAAAATCACTGAAATTTTACTTTTTACTTTTACTTCAAATACTTAAGTACATTAAATATCAGAAAATGACTTTTGATACTTAAGTACAGTAAATATCAGAAACTTTAAGACTTTTACTTGAGAAATATTCTAGAAGGTAACTTTCACTTCTACCAAAGTCTTTTTATAGTACGATACTTGTACTTTTACTCAAGTATTGCTTTCTAGTACTTTATACAACACTGATCCTAAATGACAATGTTTATAGTCTTTCAATCAATGTTACAACAACGTTAATGTAATAATGGAAACCAATGGAGTGCGCATAATGCGCATAATGCCAGGTCAATATGAACGCACATCCGTCTGTAAATAATAACCATCAGGGATCAAGTATTGCTCTCATGCATACTATAAAACACAGTGATACGGTATGGCAAGCATTTTAGCTTTTATACATTCACATGATATGGATTTTTGATATCAAGAATTCAGTTTCAATACTTTTGTATGTATTTATTATTTGTATGTATTTTCAATACAATACTTTTCAATACTTTCAATGTAAATATTAAGAGTGTGATTTCTAGTAGTAACCATATTTTTGATATCAGGAATTACATTGTACACTAGTAAAAACGTCATTTCTGATATCTGCTATTGCATATTCACTAGTTGAATATTGCAAGAGAGAAGTCATATTATAAATAGTATTTTATATTTGAAAATGGAAAAGAGGAATCTGAGGGAGGCAGTTTAAGTAGGGCCTAATGCAGCTTATAAAATGAATAACAGTGGGGTGTCAAGTGTGAATGCGTGGCAAATGGTTTACATGGCTCACAGGTCAGGTAGGAGGGCCCCTTAGCAGAATTTTGCTTAGGGCCCCAGGGAGGTCAGGATGGGCTCTGGATTTGATCGTTCGATTAGATGCTCGACTGTTTTTTTCTCTTACATTTACAAATGTATTTATTTATAAGATATGCTGAACCTGTAGTACATTTTATTTATAAGTCGAATCTTCCACAAAAACATTCTGGGAATCAAATCGCTAATCGAAACATTTTATAAACAGATAAGAACTAACAGCCATGTTTTGGATCCAGGCATTTAACTGAACACACGACACCATCAGTCTTCACATTAGCCCTGGACCTGGCAGCCACATAACTGCACCTTTGTGCCCTGTGTCCTGTGGACGGGCACTAATAGTTTTGGAGACCAAATTCCATGCTGTATGATGAAGTGTAAGATATGGTGCACCCCATACCTGTGTAGGTGTGAAGCAAACAGAGGTGAGGGCACTGAAGACAGGAACGAGCTGCGATGGGTTGAGCTGCTGCAGAAACTCCACCCCTAGCAGAGGCAGGAGAGGTGCGAGCTGAGAGACCTTCTGAGGACTGAGAGCACCAGGAGACTGGAGCTCAGATCCGTTTGAAAACAGCAGGCTGGAAATCTGAGAGACGCGACACATTAAGGACAAATTAGAAGCAAAGAAACGAGCAGTGTTAATGGTTTTAAGGCGCAGTCCTCACCATGTTGCTGGGAACGTGGATGCCTTGTGCTAAACATGTCCTGAGGTTCTCCTGGATTACCGGGAACATGCTGGTGTTGACATACGCCAACAGCTCACTCATGCTAGCTCGGCACGTCAGTGTGGATAACCTAAAACACATTGATGGTATTTCATTCTCACGAATTCACACTTGTGAAGCAAGAAAACTAGTCGTTTTTAATCAAGAGTTACAGAACTGAATTTTCGACATTATCCAGAATGACATGGCTAATCTTTTTCATATAGCTATTCAATAATCTAAAAAAATCTGTAGCTAGCTAACTCAAAGGCACCGTTACTAGATTACTACTAAATTGTTACTACTAAATTAGTGTCGGGGATGAAAAGTTACATTGAATTTTATGGTCAAGATATCTTTCAGTTTTCTCCCCTAAAAGTGCTCTGATGATCTGCACAAAAAAAAAGTAAAAAGAAAATTAAAACAAAAACTATTTCCTTTTATAAAGTCAATTACTTTTTTTCCCAGTTAATTTGCACAGACCTGCCATCTGAAAAGTTGGATGTTTGTGTTTTTGACACCACAAAAAAAAAAAAAGAAAACTTTATTCTGTATTTATCTGGAGGAGCGTCACAAACCTTCTGAAGTCGTCTGCTGTGAGGTTCTTGTACGTGCCAAAGATACTCTGAGCTACAAACTGTTGCTTCACAGCTCCCAAGTCGTTCCTCAGAAGAACATCTAGACCATTCAAGACCTGAAACACACACACACACCCACACACACACCCACACACACACACAAACACACACCCACACCCACACACACACACCCACACACACACCAACACACACACACCAACACACACACAAACACACACCCACACACACACACAATAAAAGGCAGGCTGGTTTACTATTATGATCAATAACAAAACTGAAACACTATAGTGCACAAATAAAATGCCTCCACTACACATCCATTTTTAATTCATGGCCCCGTATTTGCTTACAGACGACTGATTTGCAGCCTTGTCCCACAAAAAAGGAGCCATCTGACCGGCGATAAACCCTCGGCCGGAGCCAGGACGGTTCGGGTGTCACGGTAAAGGTGGCATGGCTGTTACCTGAGCAGGTGTGAGGTGCTGGAAGCTGAAGAACGGCAGATACGCGATCAGGTTACCGCAGTCTCGGATGAAGGACGTGCCACCTGCCGTAATGTTCGCCACACCAAGAGACTGACTGAACCATGAGCCGAAAGCCTGCCGCTGCTCCGCCGACAGGCTGCCGATGGTGTTGTTAATCAGGTTTAATCTGAAGGACAGATTGATGAACAAATTTAATATTTTTCATCATCCACCATTTATACATCAGTCTATTATTCAGATTTGTGTTCAGTATGCGTTGGACAACGTCTGTAGTAAATATGACCGACTCGTTCAGGATCCAGTGCAAGGAACTAAACAACAACAACAACAAAAAAAAACCAGAAGTGTCACTTGTCTCACACACTCGTCCACTTGTCTGGGTTTTAGTAGAGTGAGCACTTCCGTTAGTGTCTGTATCCTCTACAGAACATACAGAACATAAATCCCTTAGATACTGCAGTAATAATCTTATTAGTCACCTCCTTGTGTTAAACCAATTCAGGTCAAATCTGGATAAAGAAACCATGACAAATGATAAATGACTCATGACTCTTTTATTCAGGAACACCAGAATAACCTGGAGGAACTTGGAGGAAACCCACACAGACATGAGAGCACACCCCCCAGAGCAGTGGGCAGCCATTTATGCTGCGGCGCCCGGGGAGCAGTTGACGGGGTTCGGTGCCTTGCTCAAGGGCACCTCAGTCGTGGTATTGCCGGCCCGAGACTCGAACCCACAACCTTAGGGTTAGGAGACAAACTCTCTAATCATAAGGCCACGACTTCCCCTAAACGTGAGACTCCACACAGACACAAACCCGTGCACAGGTTGGAACCCTGGAGCTGCGATCGAGGGCGATAACTCTGCCCTGCCTCATCAGTACTGTGTCTCCATCACTGTTCATTAAATCACTTAACAATGCAGTTTGTAAAGTAAACGCAGAGTAAACTGTGATCCAGGGAACATTCCAGGTTCCAGGTTCCACTCACTCACACAATGAGATTGGTTTGTAACGGAGGAAGAGAGCTGATGTCCTTCGGTGTGGCGAGCTTTAAGAGAGGGCCAAGGTCCAAAAACAGGGACTCGTCTCGTCTCAGGTGGATCTGGATCGGTACGGACACCAGGGTACGCAGGTAGTCGTCAGTCAGCTACAAGAAAACACAAACACAGGACATGTAAAGATCTCACTCACACACAAGAGAAAGGGATATTATCTCCATGAGTCAATTAGAGACATTATATAACAATATACACTGAGTTCAGAACGTAGGAGAGATTTCATACACCGTCCTCTGTAAATACTTTCGGACTTTACTTAAATTTTATTCAAACTTAAGACATCGAAGAAATTTGCGCAATGCGGTCTTGAAGAAACTAAATTATGAAGGAATGAAAATAAACAAGGGGGTCACGGTGGCTTAGTGGTTAGCATGTTCGCCTCACACCTCCAGGGTTGGGGGATCGATTACCACCTCCACCTTGTGTGTGTGGAGTTTGCATGTTCTCCCCGTGCCTCGGGGGTTTCCTCCGGGTACTCCGGTTTCCTCCCCCGGTCCAAAGACATGCATGGTAGGTTGATTGACATCTCTGGAAAATTGTCCGTAGTGTGTGATTGTGTGAGTGAATGAGAGTGTGTGTGTGTGTGTGCCCTGCGATGGGTTGGCACTCCGTCCAGGGTGTATCCTGCCTTGATGCCCGATGACGCCTGAGATAGGCACAGGCTCCCCGAGACCCGAGATAGTTCGGATAAGCGGTAGAAAATGAGTGAGTGAAGGAATGAAAATAAACTGACACGATAAAAATTAAATGCTAAAAGTAACATTGCTTTAGATTTCTATGGAATTTCATAATATAGAAACATGATCTTATGTTGCTTAGCAACCAAAGCTTACTGTTCACTCCGTATATATCACAATTGGTGGACAATTTTTCCTTTTTATTGCAAATCTAAAATGATTTATTGAACAATAGATTTTTTTTATTATACCGTCAATATCAATGACTCCTTTCAGGGATAAATTTATTCTATTCAAATTGAAGGAATAAATATGTAGGGAAAAATATTGCTACTTTATGCATTGATAATAATAGAAATATCTGAAAAGGGGTCACCTGCAGGTTCCCGTGGTTACGGTTATAGAATTGCAAAATCAGCCTCATGGTGTTTGTGTCCACTGAACTCAACACCGCTCTCAGACGCGCCAGAGGTATCTCAAAATATTGCTGCGAAAGAAGAAAAGTTAAATCAAAATTTACGCATTAAAACACACACACACACACACACACACACACACACACACACACACACACACACATATACAAATAAACACACACATACACACACATAAACACATATACACACACATATATACACATAACACACACACACACACACACACGCACACATATACAAATAAACACACACACACACATATATGTATATACAAATAAACACACACACACACATAAAAACACACATACACACACATAAACACAAACACATATACACACACACATATATACACATAAAAACACACACACACACACACACACAAACGCACACACACAGAGATTTACATTTTACTGAAAGCTATTACTAAGTGCTCACCTTTATTAAAAAAGAACCATCACTGGTGACGTCTCTTCCTGTGTGCATCAGGCTGGTGAGGACTTTCTGAAACACACACACACACACACCTATTTGAGTGTGATACCTACACCCTGAGCAGGCATGGAAAAAGTCATCAGAGCATCAGATGATACCATCGACAATACAGACATCAATGTAAAAACAGGATCAACAACAATAAACACAGGATATTAGCGTTAAGTGACAATGTAAGCAAATCAAATGTCACTCGATTAATGTTACATGTCTCAGACACAAAATGTCTGATATCAGTGACAGGATGGACATCAGACACCAGCTAGTATTCTTTTCAGCTAGAGTCATTTACACCAGACAACAGGTCTGACACTGGGAACAGGCACTGTTGAGTAATTAACCCCTAAACTCATCCAGATTAATGATAAATCTCAGGGATTCCTGCAAATTATACAAAACATACATAGCTTTTGTTTTTGAATTTCTTTTTGTTTATTTACAAATTTAAAAAAAATGTTTAATTCTTTAAAAATGCATAAATGCATTTCCTTTAAAAAAAAAAATTATTGGTAAAAAAATTTTTACCAATAAATATTTATCGCTTTTACTCTCAGCTGTATAATACTGACAATTTTTACATTATATACATATATACATGTGCAAATTGTTGACGACTCATTATTTTAACTTTTTAGTTTTTATTTAAACATTATTTTCCAAGTTTGCATTGAAATTTTTTAATTTACTTAATTAATGACATGCAAATACAACCAAAATACATTCATTCATTCATTCATTCATTCATTCATCTTCTACCGCTTATCCGAACTACCTCGGGTCACGGGGATCCTGTGCCTATCTCAGGCGTCATCGGGCATCAAGGCAGGATACACCCTGGACGGAGTGCCAACCCATCGCAGGGCACACACACACACTCTCATTCACTCACACACACACACTACGGACAATTTTTCAGAGATGCCAATCAACCTACCATGCATGTCTTTGGACCGGGGGAGGAAACCGGAGTACCCGGAGGAAACCCCCGAGGCACGGGGAGAACATGCAAACTCCACACACACAAGGCGGAGGCGGGAATCGAACCCCTAACCCTGGAGGTGTGAGGCGAACGTGCAAACCACTAAGCCACCGTGCCCCCCAAAATACATTCAATTGACCCATAAAAATGTGGCTATAGTGAGTAAATATTCCATCTAAGAACACCAAAAAGTGGCAAAATGTGGCTGCACATGTTATCAAAGTATATGCAAACTTATGTGTTTGACTTCAACTAGAAAAAACAAAAAACTAACCGCAAAGCACTGCAAGAGGACTTGCTTCTTGCTGAAGCTGGTTTCCTTCTCCAGGAAGGCAGACACTGAGTCCAGGATGCTTTGTCCGATGTTATCGGTCACCCTCAATGTCGTCATCCCGTTTTCTTCCAGAACAAGCAGAAGAATTACCCACAAATTTGTAGCCTGTCTGAAGATCAAAGCCACCTCTGTGGTCATTGTTTTTTCTATACGGGGCAGAAGAACCTCCATACCGCAGCGCAGGAACGCCTGAAATGCCTGAAGTGGTGGGATATCTGGCTGGCAAATGGTGTTCAAGTCTATACTGCATGTCAAGTTCAGTCTGGTGATCATCTCTTTCACCAGACAAAAGTTGAGCTCAGAGGTGTTAGTATTATTCATGCCGCTGCCGCTGTCGGTGTTGTTGGGTGACTGGGCGACCCTGGTGATGTTTAAGCAAGTGGCACACAAAGCGCTCACCCAGAGATTGGAAGGATCTTGAACGATATGAGAAAGTACAGCTGGTTTGGCACAGATTGATGAGACAAAGTTTGCTTGGTCATAGTCCCAGCAGAGTGCAAGGAGAGCTGCATTTGGGAGATTCACCGTCCAGTTTGAGTACCAACATTTCTCAGATGGCTTGAAACCCATCAGGTTGTCTTTGCCAGACCCAGTGAGGTTGGAGCACTGCTCGAGTAACCAGGTATTGTCCAAATTGGCTAGGAGGTTCTGCATAACTGTGGTGTTGCCGCATACTTTCTGGACAAAGTTTTCCGTGTCAAGATCAGCGCAAAGAGCAAGGTCGGTCATGTCTACAATGACCGGCTTGGTCCATTCTGAGTACAGGCAAACTTTGGGAAGCAAGTCTGATGTGTCATTATCAGAACAGACAGACTTCAACCACTGGTTCTGAGGGTCAACCGTTAAACGTGCTAATAACGTGACGTTACAGCATACATTAGGATAGAATACTATCATGTCAAATTTCCAACATAGACCAATGACAGAAGGATGCACTGGTAAAACCATCCAGGATGAATATTTACACAAATCAGACATGGTGGGAATTGTAGGAGGGACAGTTGGTGGGGATGTAGTTAGCAAAGATGTAGGAGAACTTGTTGGGGAAATGGTTGAGAGTGCACTAGTAGAGAGAGTTGGGCTGAATATAGGAAGAAGAGTGATGGTGGAGACGGTTGGGGAGACTGTTGCAGGAAATTTGGTGAGGGATGAAGAAGGCATGAGGGTAGAAGCTGTTGGTAGTTTCGTAGACAGTGAAGAAAATGGTGTTAGCAAGATGGGAAGGGTTGATGTGCTAGAAAGAATGACTTTGGAGGATGATGAGGAAGATGAAGGAATGCTGGAGGACACCGGTGGAACTGTCGATGGAGAGAGTTTAACAGTAGAAGAGAATGTTGATGTGAAGGTCAGAGGGGTTGTGGATGAAAGAGTTGTGAATGTTGATGAGGCCTTTGGGACGAGTGACGGAGAAAGAGTTGTGCTAGACAGAGTTGCCACTGATGATGAGGTTGTTGGGACGAGTGATGGAGAAAGGGTTTTGCTAGACAGAGTTGCCACTGATGAGGTACTGGTTGAAGTAACAGATGATGACGTGACGGAGATCAGAGGAGTTGCCGGAGATAAGCTAATGTTTGAGACTACGGGTGGAACTGTTGGAAAACTTTCAAAATAGAGTGTGCAATACTTTTGCACCCAATCAAATTCCTTGTTGAGGACTAGCGAAGCGAGAAATGTGCTGTTGGCACAGACCTCACTCACAAATCGAGGCTGATCATTTTGTATGCACAGAGATATCTGACCCATGGAGAGTGCCATTACGTTGCGCCATTCCGAGTACTGGCACATTTCTGTGGCAAGAGAGTTCATTTCGTCTGGTAAAGATGTAGGTACCTCAGTACAGTTGGGCATTATCCAAGTATTTTCTTGTTCGGAGAAAATCAGCATGTAAAAATCCAAACTCTGACACAGAAGTGCCTGCATTCTTGCATGATCGTTGCTCCAGCACAGTGCCACAATACTAGGGTCAAGTATTTGAGGAGACCATTGATCGTACACGCAGTATTGCCAGATCATGTATCTATCTGTTACGTTTGTGCAGTATTCCCAAACCCAGATATTGCTCGGGTTCATGATGAGCGCCTGCATCACAGGAGCATTATTGCACACACCTTCGAGAAAAGCTTCGGGGTCGTTGTCGCTACACATCGTGACCAGACCTGGATCGATGATGTCCCCAGAAGTCCAGTTCCCGTAGTTGCAGAAAAGCTGGCTCAAGCTTAGGGTGGACCGTGAAATTCTCTGGCTTGATTCCGAGGGTATGGGTGGGCAGGGCTCCAAAAGGGGTGATAGGACAGCCTCAATCATGTGGCAAGTGTTTCTCCATACCTGAGTTAGTTCAGAGTGGGATAGGGTGCTCAGAGAATCACAAACATAATAGAGAGCATCAGGAACTTGATATCTACTGCCTATAATGTCTGCACAGAGAGTGTTATTAAGGTGCGTAACATCCTGCTCTTCACAGGACAGTTGTGTCACAGGGTTGTCCACTAGAGAGACGACAGAGCGGCTGATGAGAACAAACGTGCTTTGACATGCCATGTCTGAATAGCTGCACGGAGGAATGTCAGGAGTCAAAAACATGTTCGTGATCGAATCGCCGAAGGACCAGTTTAAATTCTGGCTAATGCCCCTGGACAAAAGAAAACAAACAATTCATAACATTTTATATCATATCGTAAATAAAAAGAAGGAAAAAATCAAATTCACTCAAAGTTTCTTAAAAGTCTCTTTAACCATCCAAAGCTCTAACCCTAACCCTAACCCTCTCGTTTTTTTTTTTTTTTATAAGTACACCCCAAAAAATGTAAGACATTTAATTAAAATTGTACACAAGTTCTCTTAAGATCCAATTTGCTGAAAGAAGAGTTGGATTATTTTGGAATTTAACAGCTACTGCAGATTTTCCATTAAAATCTCCGTTCCTTGAGTGCAAAGGCGGTGGATGGTTTACTTCTTATAGAGTGCTTTTGGGATTCATTTGTTTCTGAAACATATTACGAAGCATAAAAAAGATGTTCTCAGGAGTTCTTTGGACGGCTGGTGATCTTAGATTTCTAAAGGAAATTTCGAGAAAGTGAAAAACTTATTTGTAGGGTTATGTAATGAATCTGAGGAACACATGACCAGTAAGGTTCGGCAAAAGAAAATAGGGTCTGTGTTCAAAATTTTTTTGTGCATCATACAGGTTTCTGCTAACTCTCCCAAGAACCCTATAGGAACCCTTTTTCATGAGAGATAAACATGAGCATGCTGAAACTCACCATATTATAAGCTGTTTTAGATCTCCTGTATAAAAAAAGAAAAATATTATTGGCCACAAAGTTCATTTTAAAACAGAAAATATGAAGTTAGAGTAAGTTTATACACAACACCCACACCACCACCACCATCACCACCACCACCATCAACCAACTAACCCTGAGGACATTGTTGAGTCTGGTTCATTGTAGGTGCCCCGATGCCAAACTGTAATCCGATTGTTAACAGTTCTAACAACAACTGAAGAAAGTCTATTAAGATACAGGAGATGTCTGACATCAACGGAGACAAGGACAAGTCTATAAAACCGTTCCACACAGTCCAAAAGTTCTCGGAAAGCTTTAGAGAAAAGATGGCACTCAGCATCTCGTACAAGGCGCTGAGCTGAGCCTGAGCCCCGATCGGATCTCCGCTCCGCTGGAAGGTGTTTAACGGACACGTCTGAGATTTAACGGATGAAAGGAAGGACTTCAACGGTCCGCTCGACTTAAAAAGCAGAGCTGCGGTTAAATCCGCCTGCCACCCACACTGCGTCCCATTAGATAAAAGACAAACCAGACCTCGAAAGAAGCCGTCCAACAGAACAGGCTGAGACGTGTTGTAGAACCTGCCAAGGAGCGACAGGTAGGAGTGAAGATCTGGGGACTCTGTGGTGAGACCCATAGTAGTGGTGCTTCGGGATTGATGAAGGTTGGACCCGAACCCGGCTCTGACCCTCGTCTCCTTTTTCTCATCAGTCTTGAAAGAGTGAATTTTATCTGTGAGAATGTCTCGGGTTTTCTCAGAGTTGGTCCGGCGGGTGATGAGGGTCTTCAGGACTGTGGGCTGGCCAAAGACAACACCTATGAACAATATTATTATTATTATTATTACTATGAAAATATTCTCTCCGTAATGCAAATAGGGGTTACAATAATAATAATAATAATAATAATAATAATAATCATAATAATAATAATAATAATAATAATAATGTATATTAATATGCTAGTATATAACTGTTAATAATATAAAGTTTTTCCCCCACACACATTTCTATATTTTCCTTTTATTTATTCCATCTTAAATTCAATTAAAGTTTGAAACAGTTGATTAAATTTTTTTACATAAAAACAAAGATAGATAGATAGATAGATAGATAGATAGATAGATAGATAGATAGATAGATAATAAACAGACT
>NC_083482.1:15387904-15400404 GCF_030014155.1 Tachysurus vachellii | reverse complement strand
CTGTCTGAGTGCAGCGGTACTCACGGGTCAAACGTCTCCCAGTCTTCCTCACACGACGGGTCGGGGACGCAGGCAGGAACCTCCACATAACCACTGACTGAGGGATATCCTACAGCTGAACAAAGACAGTCAGACAGACAGACATTCAGTAATAAAGATGGACAGACAGACAGATATAGAGAGTGACGGCTAGAAAGGTGATGGACAGACAGACAGATATAGAGAGTGACCGCTAGAAAGATGATGGACAGAGAAACAGACAAAGAGGTGGACAGACAGACAGAGAAAGAGACAAAGAGCTGGACAGACAGACAGAGAAACAGACAGAGAGCTGGACAGACAGACAGAGAAACAGACAGAGAGCTGGACAGACAGACAGAGAAACAGACAGAGCTGGACAGACAGACAGACAGACAGAGAAACAGACAAAGAGCTGGACAGACAGACAGACAGACAGACAGAGAAACAGACAAAGAGCTGGACAGACAGACAGACAGACAGAGAAACAGACAAAGAGCTGGACAGACAGACAGAGAAACAGAGAGAGCTGGACAGACAGACAGAGAAACAGACAGAGCTGGACAGACAGACAGAGAAACAGAGAGAGCTGGACAGACAGACAGAGAAACAGACAGAGCTGGACAGACAGACAGAGAAACAGACAAAGAGCTGGACAGACAGACAGAGAAACAGACAGAGAGCTGAACAGACAGACAGAGAAACAGACAAAGAGCTGGACAGACAGACAGAGAAACAGACAGAGAGCTGGACAGACAGACATAGAAACAGAGAGAGCTGGACAGACAGACAGAGAAACAGACAGAGCTGGACAGACAGACAGAGAAACAGACAGAGAGCTGGACAGACAGACAGAGAAACAGACAGAGAGCTGAACAGACAGACAGACAGAGAGACAAAGAAATAGGCAGAGAGATAAATAAAGAGCAAGACAGAGAGACTGCTAAAAAAATGGTCAGACAAATTGATAAAGAAATGGACAGACACACAGACAGACAGTAAAAGAGACGGACAGAGAGACAGTTAAAGGTCCTGGAGAAGCTTTTGTTGTGTACCTGTAAGAGGAGGCAGATCAACATGAGTGACCACATCCACTTTCTCATCTTCTGTGTGGCTGTGGTAGGGGAACATGGCAATGGGGTATGGTGGGGCACACTGCCCCGGTGCTGATGTGACTGTGCCCATTGGCATCTCCTCCATCTGCTCCATGTCCAGCTGCTTTATGATCTCCTCCGCCTCCATGGCCTGACCCGGCAGGTCCAAACCTAACAGACGGGATCGTTGCAGTCGTTAAACTTCGGATGCGCAAACTATCGCCGAGACGTCAGTACAAAAATCGTCACATGAAAAGTTACGCAGTTCTCCTGACCTGAGATGTTGTGGACTCCAGTGGTGGTGGTGGTGAACACCTCACCTGTTCTGTTGGCCGGGGAAAAGTAGTTGAAGACCGGAGAGAAGACGGTTCCGAGCATGGTGGTTCGAGGAGGACTGTTTAAAGCATCTACAGCCTCCAACTTTACACTGCTCCTGGTTTGTTTAGTTGAGTCATGGTTCCTGGTTTCTGTCAAAGTGACAAAAAGCTACAGAAGGTAAAAGATCTCCCGAGAAGAAGTAAAAATTGTGATGGTCTTTTCATTCTAACTTTGCTTCTACACAGGAGTACCATGTACGACCTACGTACGTATGGAACCTGTGTGTACTGCAATGCAATGCCTTCTGGGTGAGTTCATCTACTGCGCTTCACTTACGTTGCACCTCACCCTGTTCGACAGAGCGGCTCTTGCGTCCGATGCTTTTCCTGCGGTCGTTGGCGCTTAGCGGGGACGACGTGATGAGGTCACAGGTCACACGACTTCTCTTGGCTCCTCCTTGTTTCTTTAACTCCACCTGAAATCCAAAGTGAGAACGTGATTCGACTCACGTTCAGAAAGTGATTCGACGTGATACCGAATCGATTCTACTTGACTCGAGTGAATCAAAAATCAGGAAGTAAATCAAACACACGTTTTTCTGTAGATGCATCAACTAAAGTGCAGACTTTTTAATCATCATTTGGATCATTTTTGCACCCGTTCTGTGTCCGACAAGCAACTGTCATAGAGTCAACAAAAACTAAATCATAAAGATGAAGTTCTCTTAAATATAAAAAAAAAAAATATATATAAAAAAAGTTCACGTGATGATGAATCGGACCTTTGGCCAATTTAATGTTTCTCTGCATATGCAGGTGAGCCTATATTATCCACGCTGCGTGTTTAGAGCTTTCTATGGTCGATAAGAACTTGTCACCAAACATTAGCCTCTGGGATAAACCACGACTTTCATCTGTTTTAAATTCTAACACAGTAATGTGAGCTTCACTGTTGAGAGCAGAAAACTGTGTGATTTTTTTTACCTTCACCGCCTTGCGATGGTTGACGGTCTTCAGAAGGCCCTTTCCTCTGAGCGAGCACCGCGAGCGTCTGCGTTCGGGTTTCCGAGCTCGTTGACGGGTGCGAGACGGGCTCGGGTTCGGCGGCCGAGATGCCTCACGCACTCTCAGCTTCATTTTGCTTAACGGTCACATCTATTACTGAGGAGAAGAAGAGAAATAGAATAGAGGTGAGATTTACAGGATCCTGTCAGATTCTTCTGTTAAAGAAACGAATGATTCTAAACTTTAGTTGTCAGGGAATCGGGACCGTTAAGCTGAAAAAGACAAGAAAGAATGTTTATCGTGTCCAGATGTCGATGCAAGATTTCAGTCAGATGGTACTGAAGAAAAAAAAAAAAAAAAAAGAAAAACGCGCCAGAGACTGCAGCAGGAGCACGAAAGCCGAAACTGAACCGAAGCCTTTCTGATGTGAGCTTCCTTTATATTGAAAAGGAAAAAAAAAAAAAAAAGCAGCACTGTATTTGGAAATGGAGGCTGGAAGTGGGTGGAGATAAGTAAATTAACACCAGACCGCTGTGCTGTTGTAGAAAACGTGCCCCAGGAATCTGAACCTATTGCTCTCTCAAAAAAAATAAAATAAAAAAATACGATGCTAAGACACACCATCAAAACTCTGATACAAAAAATTTACACAATAAACTATTTTTACTAGCGAGATCCCTGAGATCCGGAATGAGATCTGGAAATTTGTGATGTACAGAAAAGAGTTTTACAAAATTAACATCGCTAAGAAGAAAACGGCAGACAGAAAAGGAAAAAAATAAATAAATAAAAAATTAAATTTTACCATAAAATCCCTTTCCGTATACGGTGGCTGAAACTTCAGCTAAGTTTTTTCAAATTTCTGTACTGCTTTTTCTAGCTGCAAGAATTTAATTTATATCTAACTGAGAAATATTACAACGGTATAGATGTTATAATAAATAAATTGTATTTAGTGATACACCTATACACCAAGAGCCAAGAATTGTTTTGTTTAATATAAATACTATTGCTTATTAAAAGGTGGGGTCTCCGAATAAGAAATGCTTCAGAAAACTGAGTCGGGATGACAAACTAAACAAAGTGTAGCCAATGAGCAGAAAGGGGCGTGTCTTGTCAAAATGGGCGGAGAGAGTGTTCAGTGCGCGTGTGTGACATTAGCAGAAAGCGGTTTTAACATTGACATGGAGGATAAAAACAAAGAAAGAAAGAGAAGAAAGACTTACGATAAGGTAAGAAGTAGGACGTGTTAATATAGGATCAGCTTTCCAGCGCTGGAGAGAACTGAAGGAGCAGGAAGTTGGTCACATATTCACAGATTGGAGTTTCCTGAGTCAATAACTCCTGAGCTAAACACTGTTACTACACAAATAACACCTCTTTTCTATCGTAGTAATGTAGAGACGCAGCTACAACCGTGTTTTGTGTAGTAACAGTGTTTAGCTCAGGAGTTATTGACTCGGGAAACTCCAATCTGTGAATATGTGACCAACTTTACTTAAGACGCCGAGGCGCTTTTTTCCTTCTCGATAGGTGAGTAACGTTGGTTTTGTTTTGTTACACAGAACTAATATATGTCTTTGTCCTTTACATGATTATGTTTGTGTGTCATTTTTACTTGTTTGTTTATCTACAATCGTATTGTTCTTCCCTTCAGCTATGATAAAGACACGTTTCTTTCCATCAGTTGCCTGGGTTACGTATGTATGTGTGGGCGGAGCTATAAATACAGGGGTGGGACCCATTTGGGTTAGGGGCGTGTTTGTTTTGATGATTTTATATGTCAACATTGGCTTTCAAACAACAGAGACCCCACCTTTAACAAGTGTTTTTTTTTTTTTTTTTTTTTTAATTCAAACGTCACTGACTTAATTTAAGCATTTATGGTCTGTATAATACAAACATTTTACAATATACTGCTTTAAGGCTAAAAATCTGAAGGGCACTTTTTAAAGGCTCGTATTATTAGGGTTGAAAATTCCAGGAATTTTCAAGGCTGGAAACTTTCCATGGGAATTAACGGGAATATATGGAAATAAACTTGGAATTTAAAAAAAAAAAAATGCAGAGTTGCCTATAACAAGGAACTTAAATGTAGTTAAAAAAAATCTTAACAGCATAATTTTGTTTAAAACAACAATATTTAATGTAATGCATTCCTCGGTCACTTGCACACAGCACACTGCTTACTGGAGCGCCATTGAGGCCAAACCCCCTGCAGGTACTTACATTCTTCCATAACATGCACAGTAACACTTTATTTTAGGATCATTTAACTAGTTGCTTATTAGCATGAATATTAATAGAATATTGGCTATTTATTAGTACTTATTAAGCACATATTAATGCCTTAATCTGCATTACCGTATTCTACATTCTTAATTGTACCCAATACCTAAATTTAATAACTACCTTATTAACTCTTAATAAGCAGTAAATTAGCGTTACCACATGCACAGATAATTATGACCCCACACACACTCACTCCCCCTGAAATAAAAAAAAATCCTCTATAAAATAATGTTTATTACAATTATTAAGTTTCTTATGTTTATTATAAGCATAATAATGTTTATTATGCTTGTGTTACTCAATGAAATAATCAATTAAAGTTCTACTTACAATTAAATCAGTCAAATCATAAAATTTGTATTACTTTGCATGCGTGTCTGCTTATGACCAAACAAAATGTTTATTTGTTTGTATATGATATAGTTTATATACATTTCCCTATATTTCCAAATAATTCCTATAAATTACTGTAAATTCCCATAATTTCCCGTAAAGTTTCCAATTTTGAATATTTCCAAAATTCCCCGAATTAAGTTCCCGTGGAAAGTTTCCGGAAATTTAACGCCCCAATGTAACCCTAGTTATATATAGTTTAGATAAGTTACACTATATATATATATATATATATATATATATATATATATATATATATATATATATATATATATATATATATATATATATATATATATATATATAAATAAAACACTATATATATATAAATAAAACACTATATATATATATAAATAAAACACTATATATATATATATATATATATATATATATATATATATATATAAATAATACACTATATATATATATATATATAAATAAAACACTATATATATATATATAAATAATACACTATATATATATATATATATAAATAAAACACTATATATATATATAAATAAAACACTATATATATATAAATAAAACACTATATATATATAAATAAAACACTATATATATATATATATATATATATATATAAATAAAACACTATATATATATATATATATAAATAAAACACTATATATATATATATATATATAAATAATACACTATATATATATATATAAATAATACACTATATATATATATATAAATAATACACTATATATATATATATATATATATATATATATATATATATATATATATATATATATATATATATATATATATATATAAATAAAACACTATATATATATAAATAAAACACTATTTATATATATATATAAATAAAACACTATATATATATATATATATATATAAATAAAACACTATATATATATATATAAATAAAACACTATATATATATATAAATAAAACACTATATATATATAAATAATACACTATATATATATATATATATATATATATATATATATATATATATATATATATATATATAAATAAAACACTATATATATATAAATAAAACACTATATATATATATAAATAAAACACTATATATATATATAAATAAAACACTATATATATATATATATATAAATAAAACACTATATATATATATATATATATATATATATATATATAAATAAAACACTATATATATATATATATATATATATATATATATATAAATAAAACACTATATATATATATATATATATATATATATATATATATATATAAATAAAACACTATATAACCCAATAAAGGTTTGTATATTATAGTTTAGATAAGTTACATTATATAAAACACTAATATACAAAACTATTTCTCATAAACACTGAGAATGTAAATGATAATAAAATGGTGATTTAAAAGCAGCCACAAACCAGGTATTACTATCATTAACACCATCACCAACACCCTCACAACACTATCACTAACACTAACACACTAAGGCTAACACACTAAGGCTAACACACTAAGGCTAACACACTAAGGCTAACACACTAAGACCATCACTCTCACTAACACCAAGACTATCAGTCACCCTCACTAACACTAAGACTAACACTGTCAGTAACACTCTCACTAACACGAACACCAACACTAACACTGAGACTCTAATGCTAACACTCACTAACACCGACACCATCACTAACACTAAAACACCGACACCATCACTAACACTAAAACACCAACACTAAAACAGTAACACTAATACTTTAACACTAACACTCTCACTAACACACCAACACCATCACTAACACTCTAACACCAACACTAAGATACTAACACTCTCACCAACACTAACACTAAAACACCAACACTAACACACCAACACTAAAACACTAACACTCACTAACACACCAACACTCTCATCAACACTAACACTAAAACACCAACACTAACACCAACACTCTCACTAACACTCTCACTAACACCAACACTAATACTCTAACACCAACACTAAGACACTAACACTCTCACCAACACTAAAACACCAACACCAACACAAACACTCTCACCAACACTAACACACTAACACTCTCACTAACACACCTTCACCAACACTAACACACCAACACTAACACTCTCACCAACACTAACACTAAAACACCAACACCATCACTAACACTAAGACACTAACACTCTCACCAACAATAACACCAACACTAAAACACTAACACTCTCACCAACACTAACACTCTCACTAACACACCATCACCAACAATAACACACTAACACTCTCACCAACACTAACACTAAAACACCAACACCATCACCAACACTAACACTAAGACACTAACACTCTCACCAACACTAACAGCCGAGAAGAAGACATGAGGAAATGACTGAAAACCGCCACAAACTTACAGTTAAAGCCGTAAAACAGACTGTGTAGGTCTCGATAGGTGCCACAGAGACAATCCCAGTTCCAGGCTTTTTTTAACGAAAGCCGCTTTCCTGTGTTTTGTTGTGATTAAATTAGGTTTTATTCACTGCAGCACTAGTCGCCATTTCCCGCCTCCTCAGCCACACAGCGGACTGTAAAATACCCGGACGAAGGAAAGAGCGTTCTGCGCATGCGCACGCGCGTGCACACGCTAGCTAACGCTTTCCGTCATGAAATTCCTTTAGTTTAAAATACACAAATATTCTCACTTTTATTCTCACTGAAACATTTATATTAATATTTAAGAAGAAATTCTCTCACTGTCACACCGATCAGTTAATAATCACTTATAATGTTCGCTCACCTATTATAGCTGCTACACTTTTATACGATTCATCAGCTACATCTATATTAATCCCTCCATCCATCTCTAATAATCCCTCAGTCCATCATCTATATTAATCCCTCCATCCATCCATCTATATTAATCCCTCCATCCATCCATCTACATTAATCCCTCCATCAATCCATATTAATCCCTCTATCCATCCATCTATATTAATCCCTCCATCCATCCATCCATCCATCTATATTAATCCCATCCTCCATCTATATTAATCTCTCCATTCATCCATCTATATTAATCCCATCCTCCATCTATATTAATCCCTCCATCCATCTACATTAATCCCTCCATCCATCTACATTAATCCCTACATCAATCCATATTAATCCCTCTATCCATCCCTCTATATTAATCCCTACATCAATCCATCCATCCATCTATATTAATCCCATCCTCCATCTATATTAATCTCTCCATTCATCCATCTATATTAATCCCATCCTCCATCTATATTAATCCCTCCATCCATCTACATTAATCCCTCCATCAATCTATATTAATCCCTACATCAATCCATATTAATCCCTCCATCCATCCATCTATATTAATCCCTACATCAATACATATTAATCACTCAGCCATCCATCCATCCTTCATCCATCTAATCAATCAACCATCCATCCATCCCTCCATCCATCCAATCACTCAGCCATCCATCCATCCATCTAGTCACTCAGTCATCCATCCATCCATCTAGTCACTCAGCCATCCATCCATCCATCCATCTAGTCACTCAGCCATCCATCCATCCATCTAGTCACTCAGCCATCCATCATCCATCTAATCACTCAGCCATCCATCCACCATCTAATCACTCAGCCATCAATCATCCATCTAATCACTCAGCCATCCATCACTACATCCATCCATCTAATCACTCAGCCATCCATCCATCCATCCATCCATCTAATCGCTCAGCCATCCATTCATCCATCCACCCTTAATTCATTAGAATTTACAGCTTCCAGTCATTCAACCATCTTTCTATTTATTAAAATTATAAATCTTTATTTATCCATCTATCTATTCAACTTTTACAGGCTTCAGACATTTATCCATCCACCAGTTCAAATTATACAGCTCCATTTATCATTTCAACTTGTATACCCTCCAGCCATTCATCCATCCTTCTCTTTATTCATCCTATAAACCTCCAGTCCATCTATCCATCATTCCATTCAACTATTGATCCAACTAATAGAGCTTCAACCCATACATACATTTACATTTCCTTTTATAGCACCTGTACTTTTATTCCTTCAACTTTTACAGCCTTCATATAATTATCTACCCTTCACCCATCCATCCATCCATCCATCTTTTACAGATAATACCCATTTATCCACCCATCCATACAGAAAGATACCAGATCACAGGAAAACAATGGAAGAGGATTTTTTTTTATAGATGTGAAAAAATTGCAGTGTATTACATAAAGCGATATGACGGACATTCCTTTTTCATATATATGAACCTATAGGAGGAGAAACCAGTAAACATTTTTTAAAGATGTTTCAAAAGCATAACATTCATTTCTCTGGGTTTTAAAATGGTGGTTAAGTAGAGAGGTTCCTTTCTCCTGACACCACCTATAGCGATGCTGAAAACCTGTAGCACTGATATCATGCCTACTGCTAAGGTTTTAACACTTCGAATACAAAGTCTTTCATTTCCGTGTTAGTTTTTCTTTTTTTTTTTCCATGTGGCTTTGTTGCATAATTTGTATTTTTTTGTAATTTTGTATTTGTATGATTTCCACAAAAATAAAACGAGCTCATTCACTAATCATTTGGAAGTAGTTTTATACCATTTATTGTCTCGTTCTCTGTACCTTCTAAATGTTCATAAACTTTCCTGATGGCAGGAAACCGGCAGGATGTCACGTAAACGCTAATGCGAAAATATACGGCCAGCAAAATCAACTGGAAGGAAGACCTGACGCTCCGAGCTGCAGCGGCTGTAAAGATTAGGCTGTCTGGTGGAGAACATAATTTCTACGTAACTCTTCAGAGTAACTACGCAGAACTGCACACATTGACTCACGCACTGTTTGGATGATACAGACTCAGAGCTGATTGGCCAGACCCAGAGTTTCTCTCAGTCAGACTGTTTGATATCAGCACATTCACCTTTTTTACACCACGGCTTGGAGAAACATTTCGTTTTTGACAGCACTGCAACTTGCGCATCCATCCATCCATCCCTTCCTCCATCCATCCATCTAATCACTCAGCCATCCATCATTCATCCATCTAATTACTCAGCCATCCACCCATCCATCCAACTAATCGCACAGCCATCCATCCATTCTCCTTACACAGCTTCCAGGCATTCAACCATTCATCTAAATCACTCAGCCATCCATCCCTACATACATCCATCCATTTATCCATCCATCTAATCACTCAGCCATCCATCCACCCATCATTCATCCATCTAATTACTCAGCTATCCATCCATCCATCCATCCATCCATCCAACTAATTGCACAGCCATCCATCCACTCACCTTACACAGCTTCCAGGCATTCAACCATTCATCTAAATCACTCAGCCATCCATCCATCCCTACATACATCCATCCATCTAATCACTCAGCCATCCATCCATCCATCCATCCAATTACTCAGCCATCCATCCATCGATCCATCCAATCGCACAACCAGCCATCCATTCACCTTACACAGCTTCCAGGCATTCAACCATTCATCTAATCACTCAGCCATCCATCCACTGGCAGGATGTCACGTAAACGCTAATGCGAAAATATACGGCCAGCAAAATCAACTGGAAGGAAGACCTGACGCTCCGAGCTGCAGCGCTTGTAAAGATTAGGCTGACTGGTGAACATCATTTCTGCGTAACAACTACGCACACATTGACTCACTCACTGTCTGGATGATACAGACTCAGAGCTGATTGGCCAGACCCAGAGTTTCTCTCAGTCAGACCGTTTGACATCAACACATTCACCTTTTTTACACTACGGCTTTGAGAAACATTTCGTTTTTGACATCGATACGACTTACGCGTCTGTGAACCTGGTTTTATTTTTGTGGAACTTGCGTTATTTATTTGCAAACAAACCCCTCCGTACTGAATATCTAGTTACACTGCAAGCAGAGCTTCTCAAAGCTGTTAGGTTTATATCTACATGTACAGTACTACCGAGTCACGTCACAGTGATAGCAAAAATGTTCTCGTCTAATACAATTCTGCTCTTTGGAAAGGAGGAAAAAACGGTTTGTACAGAAGTGTAAAAAAATGGTTTGAGATATGTTTAAAGATCCGGATCCGCTCGGAAAGCTCAGAACGATCGTAGTGATTAAAGTACATTCAGAATGCTTACTTTCTAAATTTTGCTCCGTTAGGAAAGTTAAAAAGTCTGAGCGCTACACGACACTGAGGTTTTCTACAGAATTCAGCATGATCGGTGTCACAAATATGTACATCAATCAATCAATCAATCAATCAATCAGTCAAATGTTCAGATCACTGATACCTGGCCAGCAAAAAGGAAGCTGCGTCGCTCTCGATCTGCTGTGGAACAACGTATTGCTTTTTGTATTTCTGTAATTTTGGAGGTTAATATTCAATTACTCACATGCAAAAAAATAAAAAAAATAAATAAAATAAAAATAAAAAATTGAAATAAACCCCTCAAAAAAAAAAAAAAACAAGGAAAAAAGAAATGACCTGTTGAGTCTCTGTAAAGTTCTTAACACAACAGGAATATTAAAACAACTTGAGACCTGTACAATTTATTTTATCCAAAAAATGTCTAAAAAGGAAAAAAAAAAAAAGAAAGAAAAAAAAAAAATAATAATAATTTCTTCAGCAGTGTTTCGGAAAAAAAAAAAAAGAAAAAAAAAAAAGCCAAACCGTGTCCTCTGTAGTGATCTTGTCTGATGTGAGTTTAGCTTCTTTCTCTAGGAAACCTACAGACGAACTTCATCATTAAAAAACAAACCAAAAACTCAAAATGTGGGAAACGATCTCGTCGATCCGCCGGAAATCCTGCTTCAGACTCGAGAGAAAAAAACCCAACAAAACAGATTTCTAATGTACATTAAATATATACACATGAGCACATTAGTCATTTTACACGTCCTTCAGATTCGCTTTAAGATTCGTTTCGAGTCACTGATGAAAGACCAAAAAGAGTTCAATCCTTCTTTAAAGATGAACGGAAACGTCCACATCGGCGCTGTGTCGAGATACAGCAGCGTCTGATACACGGGTTCAAGTAATTCTTGACATTTTGTTCTTTTTATGATTTTTTGTTTTTTTTTTTGCTAATCTGATTTTGTACGTGTGAATATGAGAGACGTCTCGATTCGAGATTCCAGACCGGCGCTACAGGATGTCGATGGCTTGGTGTCGCTTGCCGTAGTCCACGCCGCGCTCTCCTGGGACTTCACGGTCTTCATCGTCTGGAACACAAGGGAAGAGTGTTTAGGGAAGGCTGACAGCAATGAGACACACTCACACGCACACACTCTCTCGCTCACAAGCACACACTCTCTCGCTCACAAGCACACACTCTCTCGCTCA
>NC_083482.1:15357904-15380404 GCF_030014155.1 Tachysurus vachellii | reverse complement strand
GCTCCGAGACGATCTGGGATTAAACGATCAATTAAACTCTATGGGTTTTTTTTACACCTGGTCACTTCACACGTTTTCTGTGATCAGATATCTATCCGATGGTAAAAAGACCAGGTCTAAATGCCCTCCGAAACGTTTTCAAGACGGATATAAATCCGATGGTACAAACCCCTTCAGGAGGTGGTCTGGGACGCGTTTCAGATGAAACTGGACAGGTGTAAATGAATGTGGTTGTTCAAGCCACATACGTCAGCGCTATACTCCTCCCAAACGGAACTACGTCACTCAGGTGATCTTTCACCCAGGCGTCTCGTCGGGTCTTAAAACGCGCTGCTGCTGGCAGCGAAAATGCGGCAAACAGTAAACGCTGTTTTTTGTAGCAACCACACACACCAAAGTGTGTTCCGTTTCAATTACCCCGGAAATGAGGTATAATATATTAGCATTTTGGGCGGGAGCAGAAAGATCGGATCGATATCCGATTCGCCGAGACGCGTTTATGTGGCCTGATGTAAATGGAACAGTTTTAACAAATCAGATAGCTATCGGATCAGAGACAACACACGAAGTGACCAGGTGTAAAAAGGCCCTAAGATGTTCTGATGAGCTTACATTTAAAAAAAAAAAAAAAAAACAAAGGCAGATTTTCCACAGATTTAAACGCGACATCACCACAACACGCATCGTGTTTATTCGTGTGCCTTCACTAGCAGGAAGAAGAATCCTGCGCTTGAAAATCCATATCCACAAAAATAAAAAAAAACAAAAATAAATAACTAAATAAAGTAAAATTTGTCAGGAGAAAACCTTACGAAACTTATACTTACGAAACTTACGCTTATACTCTATATATTGTTATATTTTCACTGTCTGTGACTAGACAGTTCAGGTTCAAGAAAGAAATCATTATTGAAAGCAGGGTTTGAAAATTAACAATAATAATAATAATAATATTATTATTATTATTATTATTAATTACACATATATATATATATATATATATATATATATATATATATATATATATATATATATATATATATATATATATATATATATATATATATATATATAGAAAGAGAGAGAGAGAGAGAGAAATATTTAAAAACAACAAATCCTGCTCCACTCACCTCTCGTACTCCATCTTCCTCTCGAGATTAGTGTTGTTCTTCTTTACCTCCTTCATCTGGTCCTCCTGCCTGATAATCTCATCTCTCATCTCCTTCACCTGCTCTGCTCACACACACAGACAGAGACGCACACACAGACGCACACACAGACACACACACAGACGCACACACAGACGCACACACAGACGCACACACAGACGCACACACAGACGCACACACAGACGCACACACAGACGCACACACAGACGCACACACAGACGCACACACAGACGCACACACAGACGCACACACAGACGCACACACAGACGCACACACAGACGCACACACAGACGCACACACAGACGCACACACAGACGCACACACAGACGCACACACAGACGCACACACAGACACACACACACACACACACACAGGCACACACACACACACACACAGGCACACACACACACACACACACACAGGCACACACACACACACAGGCACACACACACACACAGGCACACACACACACACAGGCACACACACACACACAGGCACACACACACACACAGGCACACACACACACACAGGCACGCACACACACACAGGCACGCACACACACACAGGCACGCACACACACACAGGCACGCACACACACACAGGCACGCACACGCGCGCACACTCAGGCACACACACGCACACACTCAGGCACACACACGCACACACTCAGGCACACACTCAGGCACACACACGCACACACTCAGGCACACACACACACACAGGCACACACACACACTCAGGCACACACACACACACAGGCACACACACACACTCAGGCACACACACACACACACACACACACTCAGGCACAGGCACACACACTCAGGCACAGGCACACACACTCAGGCACAGGCACACACACTCAGGCACAGGCACACACACTCAGGCACAGGCACACACACTCAGGCACAGGCACACACACTCAGGCACAGGCACACACACAGGCACAGACACAGACACAGGCACAGACACACACACAGACACAGGCACAGACACAGGCACAGACACAGGCACAGACACAGGCACAGACACAGACACAGACACACACACAGACACACACACAGACACACACACAGACACACACACAGACACACACACAGACACACACACAGACACACACACAGACACACACACAGACACACACACAGACACACACATGTTACAATCTGCTTCATGTATCTAAAGTACAAAACAACATTAAAAGTTCTGTGACTAAATTAAACCATTAAATTTAAATGAACTAATTAAACATGTAAAAATCTGCAAGATCATTCAACAGAAATATCTTACGGTTACATTTGACATTTAATATAAAATATCATTACATTTGCAGATTAAACTAATAAAGATCCAGATTAAAAATGCATTTCTAAGTATTGTAAATGAAATGCGGGTGAGCTTCAGTTCCAGCTGCTGTTTCTGCGCTCAGTTTAAAGTCCCGCTCTCGTTCTTCTTTATGCTGGAACACGGCGCATCCCAGCAGTAGACGATGCGCTGCTTTTATTTCTGTGTAGAACTGAAAGTGCAGCAGCAGATCAGATCAGATCAGATCTGTGGTCTTACCTTTCAGCCGGTTCATATCTGCGGTCTTCTGTGCCAGTTCGCTCTGCTGCTTCATCTGTAGAACACAACACGGAGGATTTAAGCGTGAAAACTTCACCGCTTCTTTACTAACCCGCTGGTTTATTACCGGCAGGACGGAGCGACCCGTGACCTCTACGGTGGTGCGACAAAATAATAATCCATAACATTTAAATATTAATGAATGCCTCTGTGTTAAGAAATGCTCAGATCTGATTCCTAAAGCATTAACCATGCTGTTAATAAACAACTTTATTACACCTTATAAATAGTTTAATATGAGGTCACGTTATAGAGTAAGTAGTGTTTAGAACACGTTACACACTAAGCCCTGGTTTTACAGTCGAACTAATTTTAATACATTTACACAACTTGCATTTATCTTATTTTATACAACTGAGCAACTGAGGGTTAAGGGCCTTGCTCAGGGGCCCATCTGTGGCAGCTTGGTGGACCTGGGACTCAAACTCACAACCTTCTGGTTGGTAGCCCAACACCTTAAGCATGTAAAAATAATTCTATAGGTTTCAATACAAAATAAATGATACGTTTTTCATTGATTTATGAATTTATTGGATTGAAACATTAAATAAAAAAAAAAAGGTTTTTGTTCCAATACGTTAGCGTTTTTAGTAACAGCTCCTTCGAAGAGATTTTTACAGCTTGCTTTCTGCATAAACTGGTTTTTTAACCTTTGTTATTCGACTGAGAAAAACCTAAAATCGTTAGAACCTAAGTGTCGTTTTTTTTTTTTAATTTAAAGGTGGGGTCTCCGTTGTTTGAGACGCTTCAGAAAACCGAGTCGGGACGACAAACAAAACAAAAATCAAAACAAACTTGTAGCCAATGAGCAGAAAGGGGCGTGTCTTGTCAATATGGGCGGAGAGAGTGTCCAGTGCGCATGTGTGACATTAGCAGAAAGCGGTTTTAACATTGACATGGAGGATAAAAACAAAGAAAGAAAGAGAAGAAAGGCTTACGATAAGGTAAGAAGTAGGACGTGTTAATATAGGATCAGCTTTCCAGCGCTGGAGAGAACTGAAGGAGCAGGAAGTTGGTCACATATTCACAGATTGGAGTACATAAGCACATAAACAGTACGCCATAAACATATGACTTGCAACAAGGGAAGGGGAGTGGGGGTGGTGGTGGAGGTAATCCAGCACAGGCAAGCAGCCATCGGGTCCTGCGGCCTTTATCTTCGGCGCTGGTCACAGACCCGCTTGTCAGACTGGCGGTACAAAGCGCCAAAGGCGTGGGATGGGGGTTGAGTGCATATCTTTATGTGTGTGTGTGTGTGTGTGTGTGTGTGTGTGTGTGTGTGTGTATGTATGTATGTAAGTGTAGCCTCAGTCCGCAAGATTGTCATAGCGATACACAGCAAATTGCCATGGAGACAACCTTGATTAGGTCCCAAAGAGAGTCAACAATCAGCAGGTGTCTGTAGAAGTGGGGAAAGGAACGTAAGAGCGTCTCGCTACAGTGCTCTGCCGGGGGAGTTGTTGTTCCAACAGCGGCCTTGACCGAGGCCAGTGCTGGTTGAGGGGAGCCGAAAGCAGATAAGATTGGGATTGTTTGGTCTTGGGACGAGTAGACGCATTACAATTTACACGACTACTCTCTTAGTCCATTCTGGTCTCCATAATCGATCCATTTTTTCTTTCCAAAGCAGTGAGCTTCTCCATGATGTTAACCAAAACAGTATCCAAAGCAGTGAGCTTCATCGTGTTGTTATCCATATTGCGGTTATTAGTCCCAGCCTCAGTGCTGACCGCTCCGCCCACTGCAGCGATCATGACGGGCGGCTTTGGGAGATTTTGAACAGCTCTTACCGTTTTCTGATTCTCTCGATAACCCAGGGCAATGCCTAATCCAATCAGCAGAACTCCTGCTATCATGGTTCCGATTAGGTAGATATCTTCAACGTCCTCTACGGAAAACGTTCCGGCAGGGCAGTCAGGTTCCCCCGAACCCAAGCTTCTCGTCGAGAAGATGGTGTCAATTGCGTTGAGAGACCAGTTTATCAAATCCATGATATTTTAGTTTGGAGAGCAGTGCGGAGAGAGTCTCTCAAAGTATAAGACAGTAGACGAGACGAAGGAAGCAAAGCAGGGAAAGTAGAGGGGAGGAGAGGGAGAGAAAATGCGACCGCCTTCGTTGAGAGCCAGAGAGAAGACGCTGTTACTACACAAATAACACCTCTTTTCTATCGTAGTAATGTAGAGACGCAGCTACAACCGTGTTTTGTGTAGTAACAGCATTTAGCTCAGGAGTTATTGACTCGGGAAACTCCAATCTGTGAATATGTGACCAACTTTACTTAAGACGCCGAGGCGCTTTTTTCCTTCTCGATAGGTGAGTAACGTTGGTTTTGTTTTGTTACACAGAACTAATATATGCCTTTGTCCTTTACATGATTATGTTTGTGTGTCATTTTTGCTTGTTTGTTCATCTGCAATCGTATTGTTCTTCACTTCAGCTATGATAAAGACACGTTTCTTTCCATTAGTTGCCTGGGTTACGTATGTACGTGTGGGCGGAGCTATCGATACAGGGGTGGGACCCGTTTGGGTTAGGGACGTGTTTGTTTTGGTGATTTCAAATGTCAACATTTGACATTTGGCTTTCAAACAATGGAGACCTCAACTGTAAATGTAGTTATAAATGTTGATTCTTTTCCTAAAACAGCATGCCTCCGTGTGTTCTACACTACACCTGCAGTGTAGGTGTTTGATCAAGAGATTAATCAAGAGATCAGTTATAATAATCACGTTGTATTTAGACATAGTTACTGACTAATACTAGAGGTCTAGAGAATGCGTAACAGTTAAAACAAAGACAATCCTCAAGGGCCTTGGTACTCTTTCCTGAACCGGGTTTAACCGGTCACGCCACATTTCTGCTCTAACACACCTCTACTCAGATTTTCTGTGCTCTGCTTGGTCAATTTTTACAGAAAGCTGGAAAGGTCATGCGTTGAGGAAAGACGAAGCTGGAACTGCAGATAGTTTCCTCGTGTTTACGATATGCACACAACCCGTTGAGCAAACATCCGTGATTGTGCGGATTACGAAAGGAACGGTACGACTGAGAGGACGCGCCCATTCAGCTGGACACCTCGATGAACACAAATACAAAGAACTAAAGGAGAACTGGACTGTGGAGAAACGAGCCAGGACGCTGTGGAGGGGTTTCCTGACCACACACACACACACACACACACACACACACAGGTCACATGACCACAGAGCATAAGAGCTTCTTCACACAGAATGTCAAGAACTCGGTCAGATGTTCTAAGGGAATTTATTTCCTGATTTAACGAATCGCTTATAAGCGAGTTTATCGGCTCTCCCCTACGACGTTAAAATGATAACAAACGAACCTTGCGTAATTGCACTGGATTTAAAGACTTCAAAGTGCATAATCGGAGTTGTTTGAATCACAAAGCATCTGAAACACTGGAGAATCCAGAAGAACACGTTGCTCTGTTAAACGTGTTGTGGGTGACTCCTGTGAATTACGTGTAATGCTTTTGTTAAATATTGGATGATGGCTAACATGTCACTGTCTCCTTTATAGCACCCTGTCAGCATCGGAAAAGAAATAATCACGAAGAATAACACAGAAGTATTTAGAATTTTGCTTATACGTGACACATCGTGTAGATTCTATCAGACCCTCGGATTTTAGGCGAGGAAAAATACCTGAAGATGCGACTGGCAGATGGTCCTGTTTCCTGTCAGGCTGGTCCTGTTTGTTTAAATTGTTTAATTGTGGGGTGTGTGTGGTGGTGGTGGTGGTGGTGGTGGGGGGGGGCAGCTGCGAGAAACACCAAGAGCTGTAAAGAAGCACCTGAGAACAACAGGCTGTAAGATCACCGACAACCTCTACAGAGTATGGGTGAAGGCTTCACAATCCAAAAGTCATCGTGAGTAAGAATCAAAAGTACAGAGATGGTCCACACAGGTTCTGGATGTGAACCTCTACCAAAGTGATGGGAGGGGGGAAAAAAAAAGTGCGAAGAAAGAAAGAATCTGGCTTCGCAAGCCTTTAAAGAATACTTCACGTTACAGAACGCTTCATAGGACTTTATAAAGCTTCGTAAAGTACGTGTCGACTTGCACAGCTGCGGTCGTGTCCGAATAACGATGTAAAGTATGTACCATGCCTTATGAGAACAATCAGAGAACAATAACCTATAACCTATATAGATAGTTAAGGTTACGGCCTCTTGAATGCGTGCGAGCGAGCGAGCGAGCGAGCGAGCGAGCGAGCGAGTGAGTGAGTGAATGACAGAGTTTCCACCTTTTCATCTGTGCATTTTTTCATCATCACATCCCTGGCCTGCAGTTTGCCCTCCAGCACGCTGTAGTCCCCGTCCTTCTGATCGATCTGACGCCGGTGTGTGTCCACCTGCAGGACAAAGCAGAAACGTTAAAAACCCTGTAGCACGTAAACCGACCTGCTCGAGAAAGTGACCTGGTGTCTGATGTGAACATTCACTGAAGCTCGAATCTGCATGGTTTTAAATCGTGTGCTGCCGTGACGATAGCGGGCGAGCGTGAAATGTCAGTGAATAACTGCACAGTGTCATTTTTCCTGCTGACTTCACTTCATTTGGAATATATTTTCTTTAGCAGAAAAGAAAACGTGGCATCATGCCATCTCTAGTTTTGTAATATTTTATGAATTATTCATTTATGAAACTTTGTAACCAGGCACTCTGGTTGTGAATAATCTTGTAATAAAGCTTCATAATGCATCCTATTGCTTCTTAAGACGTAAAGCTTCATAATGCATCCTAATTCTTCTTAAGACTTAATAAAGCTTCATAATGCATCCTAACGCTTCTTAAGACTTAATAAAGCTTCATAATGCAGCCTAATTCTTCTTAAGATTTAATACTGCTTCATAGTGCATCCTTACGCTTAAAACTTAATAAAGCTTCATAATGCATCCTAACGCTTCTTAAGATTTAATAATGCTTCAAAATGCATCCTAACACTTCTTAAGACCTTAATAATGCATCCTAACGCTTCTTAAGACTTAATAAAGCTTCATAATGCATCCTAACACTTCTTAAGACTTAACAATGCTTCAAAATGCATCCTAACACTTCTTAAGACTTAATAATGCTTCATGATGCATCCTAACACTTCTTAAGACCTTAATAATGCTTCAAAATGCATCCTAACACTTCTTAAGACTTAATAATGCTTCATAATGCATCCTTACGCTTCTTAAGACCTTAATAAAGCTTCATAATGCATCCTAACGCTTCTTAAGACCTTAATAAAGCTTCATAATGCATCCTTACGCTTCTTAAGACCTTAATAAAGCTTCATAATGCATCCTAACGCTTCTTAAGACTTAATGACTCTTCACAAAGCTCAATAACGCGTCAAGAGCCTCGTCCAAGCTTCCTGGTGATAAATATCAAGCTCTGACCTGCAGCATCAGCTCGGAGTTGCGCTTCTCCAGGCGGCTGCGCGCGGCGTCCGTGCGCTTCACCTGCGCGTGCACCTCGGCCAGCTCGTCCAACGCGCGCGAGTGCAGCCGTGACAAGTTCCAGTAATTGTAGCACAACAGGATCAAAATCACCATCAAACCGATCAGTATGAAGGACGGGAGCCGACCTCCGCGCCGGTTCGCCCCGAACCCGACCATGGCGAGAGAAGCGAACAGATCAACAGAAAGGAGGAAAGGAGGGGAGGAAGAAAAGAAACGAAGCGGTTTACTGACGTCCCGGACAGACTGAACTCACGTGTCTATAACGGCGCGTATCATATGTGAATAAAACGGATTTTCGTGATTCATTCAAACCACCCCAGGACGACCTGCATATACACGCGCGCACACACTCACGCACGCGCACACGTGTGAACGCTACACGTCTCTTCCTCTTCCGCACAGTTGGCGTTTCCCCTTTTTTACCTTCTCTCTCATTTCATTTCACATCAGCCCTGTCGATGTGGCGTGTCACTACACGCACACGTTTACACGTGCGTCACGACGCATTAAAACCATATTATTTCCCCGCGAGTGAACTTTTACATCCACACAAAAACCATCAGCTTGTCGGTTATAACGCTGGGAATCTCTGCTGAAGACCGTGCACTAAATCACCCAAACATCCGGGGTGCTTTTAATACCGACCGATAAATAAATAAATAAATAAAAATAATAATAAACAACAACAATTTATTGTTGTTTACAGAACGGCTACACGGTGTTAGCCTTTAGCATCAGTGTTATAAACACCTCATACGGGTCTAAACACCATATAAAAACGCGTGCGGTTTAAAATCCCTGCATTAATAAAGAAAAACAACAACGATTTAAATATAAAAAACACACACAGCTCTATGTGATGCTAATTATGTAGCATTGCTAGCTCTATGTGATGCTAATTATGTAGCATTGAAGGCTAACGTCAAACCGCTGCTAACAGCTTCAGGAGCTAACAGACGTGATTTAGCTCAATAAAACACCACAGAATAACACGTACACGCCCTAAAACGCGCGTTTATCGCCGTTTTACTCGACAACAACAACACGGGGGTCCTGTTTTTTATCCCCTCACGAAAACCGTCAGCAGCAAAGAAAAAAAGGTCGTGCTATAGCACAGAAACCACACAGACTGACAAGTGCGACGTCCAATCAGAAAGCACGACTTTGGCACATGAACGCTAATGATTGGGTAGTAATGAATTCCTCTGATATCTAATTGGATGCACGACGTTAGAGGCGGGACTTGTATTAGAAATTGTAATAAATCTAATATTGTGGAGTATATTTAATAAAAAAAAAAACAAGAAATTAAGCTGCTATAAACTGTAGTTTTTTTTGTTTATTGTAGTTTATTGCGTGGTGTGATTGACAAAAAGGTGTCGTTTTGATTAAAATAAACAACAACAAAAAGTGCAATATTAATATTATTATTATTATTATTATTATTATTATATTTATTTATTTATTTATTTATTTAAATAATAGTTTAAACAACTCAAAAACAGGTAAGACTATTAATAATATTCCACTGGACCTCATAATAAATAGGCCTGACAGATTCATCCTGGTGATGGTTTTGTTTGTTTCTTCTTCTTCACTTTGCTGCTACAATGAACAAACAGATCAACATGGATACCCTAAAGAGATTATACAACTTCCCACAAATACAATACATGTTCCCGAATAAGTGAATAATCTCAGCAGGATTATACAGATTTGTACCTAAGAACTGCTGCTGTAATCATAAAGACTCCTATTTACACTGTGCTCATACTGAATATCCTGTACTGTAACTTTACTCCTCTACACCTGTACACACTGTACACACTTTATAATCACACTATCTGGTGTCACCCAGTAAGAGGAGGGTGAACAGGGACCCATTTTAAGTCTGATTTAAGGGAGTTTTTCCTTTTTTTGTGGGATAGTGATGAAGTTTCCAGACTCAAATACAATGTCACAGATTTAGGATCTCTGCTGCCACCTGCTGGACGAGCGTTTAATTTCACACCTTACTTTTACAATGATCATTTTATATATACATTTTTTTAAAGATGTTTTAACCTGTTAATACAAATACTAGTGTATAATATATGGATTGGAAATCATAGATATAGTTAAAAGGCTTGGGACTTTGGATCCATCTTATTCTATTCATTTGGATCTCGATTTCTAAGAATTATATACAGTATATAAGGGGGGCACGGTGGCTTAGTGGTTAGCACGTTCGCCTCACACCTCCAGAGTTGGGGGTTCGATTCCCGCCTCCGCCTTGTGTGTGTGGAGTTTGCATGTTCTCCCCGTGCCTCGGGGGTTTCCTCCGGGTACTCCGGTTTCCTCCCCCGGTCCAAAGACATGCATGGTAGGTTGATTGGCATCTGGAAAATTGTCCGTAGTGTGTGATTGCGTGAGTGAATGAGAGTGTGTGTGTGTGTGTGCCCTGTGATGGGTTGGCACTCCGTCCAGGGTGTATCCTGCCTTGATGCCCGATGACGCCTGAGATAGGTAGTGAGATAGAGGTAGTTCGGATAAGCGGTAGAAGATGAATGAATGAATGAATATACAGTATGTATATATATATATATATATATATATATATATATATATATATATATATATATATATATATATACATATATATGTGTATATATATATTTCTGTTCTTATATATCTTACTTATTCTATATAATAGTGTATTTTACATTTGTAAAAGTATATTTTAAAATACCCCCTTACAGTTTATATGGAAAAAAAATAATAAAAACATCTAAAACATAAATCTTTTGTTATGTATTTCATATTTTAATTTCATAAAAAAAATTCCAACTTGCCATTACTAAAAAAAGTTTCAATTTGCTTTTTATTCATTATTTATTTATTTATTTATTTGTTTGTTTGTTTGTTTTTTGCTTCGATTTGCATTATTGTCTCACAAATCTAGAGAACAACAGTCATGTTTCAAAAGATTAGCTAAGACGACTAACAAGCTAATAAGCTAACTCACACTTCACAGGTCGATATAAGTAAATGTTTAGGCTGATTTGTTCATGGATGTATTTAATAATAGTCAAAATTGTCAGAATAAAAGCAGGTTCTTTGGCTAAACATTTTTGGACACAATACTTAAATTCTGTACTGTTTTAGATGAAATCTACAATTTTATAATTCGTGATTTGTTAAAGTAAAAATAGTTTTAAAATAAATTCAGCTGATTAAAGGAGTTAAAGTCGTTTAAATTTGATTGTTGACGATCGAAGTGTAGTCTATAAAGACTATAAAGTCAAAGCGCTGAGCACAGCATCGTTCGATTCTATACACAAGATTTCATTTAGGACGACTGTAGTCAGCACTGCCGAGACATTTTAGGGGAAAGTAGTTAAGACGTGCTCCAAAAGTCAATAGAATTTGCCTGATGATGTCATAAACAAATCGAAATATTAATTGTATCATGATGATCAATTGCATAAAACCTGAAACATGAAGCGATAATAAAATAAAATTGGAACGTATCTGTTTTAGAAAGACGTCTGTAGTCACAGCAGCACGAATGAAGTGGAATGAAAATGACAAAATCTGATTAAAAATCTGATTTCTATAAATAACTAGCAGTGATAGTGAGCAGTCGGGGAATCCTGTAAATATTACAATTATACTGTTCAATAAGGACAAAGAAGTGTGCGAATAAACAACAATGATACGTGATAAGTAGGTGGGATAGATGGTGATCAGTGACTGGTGTTCACTAAATAATTAATGAACACTTATTAGTTATTGGGATAAAAGCTGATCAGGGATTGGTATTTTGGATAAAAGCAGATCAGGGATTGGTATTTTAGATTAAAGCTAATCAGGGATTGGTATTTTGGATTAAAAGCTGATCAGGGATTGGTATTTTAGATTAAAGCTAATCAGGGATTGGTATTTTAGATTAAAGCTAATCAGGGATTGGTATTTTGGATTAAAAGCTGATCAGGGATTGGTATTTTAGATTAAAGCTAATCAGGGATTGGTATTTTGGATTAAAAGCTGATCAGGGATTGGTATTTTGGATTAAAAGCTGATCAGGGATTGGTATTTTAGATTAAAGCTAATCAGGGATTGGTATTTTAGATTAAAGCTAATCAGGGATTGGTATTTTGGATTAAAAGCTGATCAGGGATGGTATTTTGGATTAAAAGCTGATCAGGGATTGGTATTTTGATAAAAGCTAATCAGGGATTGGTATTTTGGATTAAAAGCAGATCAGGGATTGGTATTTTGGATTAAAGCTGATCAGGGATTGGTATTTTGGATTAAAAGCTGATCAGGGATTGGTATTTTAGATTAAAGCTAATCAGGGATTGGTATTTTAGATTAAAGCTGATCAGGGATTGGTATTTTGGATAAAAGCAGATCAGGGATTGGTATTTTAGATTAAAGCTAATCAGGGTTTGGTATTTTGGATAAAAGCAGATCAGGGATTGGTATTTTAGATTAAAGCTGATCAGGGATTGGTATTTTGGATTAAAAGCTGATCAGGGATTGGTATTTTGGATTAAAAGCTGATCAGGGATTGGTATTTTGGATTAAAAGCTGATCAGGGATTGGTATTTTGGATTAAAAGCTGATCAGGGATTGGTATTTTGGATTAAAAGCTGATCAGGGATTGGTATTTTGGATTAAAAGCTGATCAGGGATTGGTATTTTGGATTAAAAGCTGATCAGGGATTGGTATTTTGGATTAAAAGCTGATCAGGGATTGGTATTTTGGATTAAAAGCTGATCAGGGATTGGTATTTTGGATTAAAAGCTGATCAGGGATTGGTATTTTGGATTAAAAGCTGATCAGGGATTGGTATTTTGGATTAAAAGCTGATCAGGGATTGGTATTTTGGATTAAAAGCTGATCAGGGATTGGTAAGATGGGCTTGCACAAGCAAAACTTGATTCCTGACTGCAAGAAATTATATGAAGCCACACACGACGTTACAAACTGTTATTTTTTTATTCATAACACTGAAAAGAATATCACACTGAGGTAAGTTACGTAATCCAAAGATGTGGAGGTTTTTTTTCCTGCAGTCTCACATAAAAACAACAAAATCCTGTCTTCATCAGACTCACAGTTTTGCTAAGAGTCAGATTCATCAGTACTTTCCTTCCAAAACGTAGCATTCTTTCTTTTTTTTTATCCATTACAGATCCAGAACATGTTTAACTCAGACAAAATCAATTAAAAGTAAACACCCCTGAAAACGGACATTCTTTGTTGACTTTGTTGTTGTTGTTTTTTTCTTTGATTATTTAATGCATTCTGAGTGCTACTGTTCCTGCTGATGAGCCTTGGCAAGATAGTTCATGAGTGGGAGAGGTCCTGTGGTCCACAGAGAGAGGTCAGAGGTCAGAGGATGGTTTCTCTGCACACACTGATGAGGCTTTTGGGTCGTTGAGGAAGGTCGTGACCCGGGTCACCACGAGCATCCGTCTGGCCCGATAGCCGAGGTTTGTTACAGCGTCGCAAGGACGGGGAACTCAGCGCCCCACAGCTCTGTAGATGCAGATCGTCATGAGTGTGTTTTCTGAGGCTGCTTGTGATTGGCTGTGAGTGTGACATCACCTGCGACATCAAAGAAATAACCGGTTGAATGTCGAAGGTTGGACCTGAGGGACTTAAAACATTTTGCAAACATTTTTTTAAACAAATTTCTGAAAATAAGAATGAAACTGTGTTTTTATCAACTAAACTCCTGCAAAAACATTAAAGATGACACAAAAGTGATTACTCACAGCTGCACACAGCTGTTTTTTGTCTTTGTAGGAAAAATCACATCAGTACATCAGTAAGCACTTTATGCCAATCAGGGTTGGGGTTTGATGTCGCTTTGCTTAAAGGTGGGGTCTCCGTTGTTTGAAAGCCAATGTTGACATTTGAAATCACCAAAACAAACACGCCCTTAACCCAAACGGGTTCCACCCCTGTATCGATAGCTCCGCCCACACATACATACGTAACCCAGGCAACTAATGGAAAGAAACGTGTCTTTATCATAGCTGAAGGGAAGAAAAATACGATTGCAGATAAACAAACAAGCAAAAATGACACACAAGCATAATCATGCAAAGGACAAAGACATATATTAGTTCTGTGTAACAAAGCAAAACCAACGTTACTCACCTATCGAGAAGGAAAAAAGCGCCTCGGCGTCTTAAGTAAAGTTGGTCACATATTCACAGATTGGAGTTTCCCGAGTCAATAACTCCTGAGCTAAACACTGTTACTACACAAAACACGGTTGTAGCTGCGTCTCTACATTACTACGATAGAAAAGAGGTGTTATTTGTGTAGTAACAGTGTTTAGCTCAGGAGTTATTGACTCAGGAAACTCCAATCTGTGAATATGTGACCAACTTCCTGCTCCTTCAGTTCTCTCCAGCACTGGAAAGCTGATCCTATATTAACACGTCCTACTTCTTACCTTATCGTAAGCCTTTCTTCTCTTTCTTTCTTTGTTTTTATCCTCCATGTCAATGTTAAAACCGCTTTCTGCTAATGTCACACATGCGCACTGAACACTCTCTCCGCCCATATTGACAAGACACGCCCCTTTCTGCTCATTGGCTACACGTTTGTTTTGATTTTTGTTTTGTTTGTCGTCCCGACTCAGTTTTCTGAAGCGTTTCTCAAACATCGGAGACCCCACCTTTAATTAAATCAAGATAAACATTTGTTTGTTTAACTCTTTTTTAACTCAGTTTGATAACATTATTTCATGATTTTGAGACATTTTTTTCTAATATAATTTCCAGTTTTTAATTTTCAGTTAACTTCTGAGCAATTAATCTGTTAGATGTAACTATAAATGGATAAAATACACAATGTGTCAATCTTTAATGGAAAAAAAAATCATTTCTGAGCAAATTGCTTTGGTGTAAAGACATAAAACTGTCAGGAGGCTCTTTACTAGGAAGGAAGTCGACCTCACGATGGTAACAGTGACACCAACGGACTGTTGGTTGTTTTCCTGTAACAGCATCTCCACTAAGTGCTTTATGGCTTTCTTCTATTCCTCACCTGATCAAGAATACTGGCGCTGAACATGGCCTCTTCCATGTGCTTCTCATCCGACTTGATGACGCATTTGATGCTGTTTACAACCTGCTGGACTTCAGGAGGCAGGCTGCAGCTGGAGTGCTCCAGGAATCGTGCCACCAGGATCTTAGTGTCTTTGTAGGTTTGGAGATCGGCTAGCGAGTGAGGGCGCTCGCCGGAGGCCGGGTGCAGCGGGCGGCCTTTCAGACGTAGCTCTGCTTTACCACAATCCTTCTGCTTCTTCACTCCGCGACTGTTGTGTTTGCCGCACTGGGATGCCGTACCGTTCGAAAGCTCCATGAATGCTGTGGGAACGAGATGTCGGCTTCATCACATCCACGTAACATAAATAACGGTGCAATTAAATATTTCAGAAGCTGTGAGAGGTCAGTTAAAGTTTAGCTTTCACAACATTATAATCTCTTTTTAAGCTCCACCCACATATCTAGGACAAACCTACCTGCAGAAGTACAGCCACAGCTCTCAGCTACAAACAAAAAATATAATGAATTAATAAAGGAAAACATTAACACACAATTTAAACAGAGAGAAAAAGCTGACATACGTCTGTGTACAGAGTTACAGGAAACCGGGTCGCTGGTGGACCGGACGATCCTTGCTAGCTTGCGGTAGCGCCTGGCTCTGAGCGTGCGCACTGAGGTAGAGGAGGGATGTGGCACCGAGGTGGAAGAAGGTGACCAGACGCTGAAGCATAACCGAGCGCCACGCAGTCGCCCCGTAGGAGAAGGTAATGCAGCAGAGTCAGAGGCACAAGGCTGGACTTCGGGTACTGGAGGAGGATCAGGAAGTGTTAGCTTCATACTGACTTGTGGTCTTGACTCGATCGAAGGCTGGGTGGTGACGTAGCTCTCGTCCTTGTCAGGAGCAACTACGTTCTCCAGCGAATGGGTCATGGAGTCGTGCAGGACGGAGGACTCGCTGTGGTCCAGGTTAGTGTGAGAGCGAGAGTGAGAGTGAGTGCTGTGGCTGTGTTCTGGGCTCGTGCAGGTACAGAGTGTCGTGTACGTTGATAGTTCAGAGCCCTGGACCTCCAGAGAGCACAGATCATCTGAGGAACAGCTCTGGTCAGGGACGTCTGCTGATTCGGACACCATCAGGGACGTGCTGTCCACTGATGCTGGGACAGCAATACACAACAGGTGCCAGTATTAGCAGTTAGCAATTAGCGTTTAGACACTGCAGCTGTAAATATAGCTCTCTATATTCAGGGACAGTACACAGGGTTGCCAGGGTTGCATTTTTAACTTCAAAGCACAGAGAAATCAAAGGGACGAGCAGACAGTGGATCTACATCCAGAACATCAAATGACTTATCAAATGTCCAGAACTATTTCTGTCACTAGACATATTGTAAAAAGGGGGATAAGGGGATTTGTGGCACGGTGGCTTAGTGGTTAGCACGTTCGCCTCACACCACCAGGGTTGGGGGTTCGATTCCCGCCTCCGCCTTGTGTGTGGAGTTTGCATGTTCTCCACGTGCCTTGGGGGTTTCCTCCGGGTACTCCGGTTTCCTCCCCCGGTCCAAAGACATGCATGGTAGGTTGATTGGCATCTCTGGAAAATTGTCCGTAGTGTGTGATTGCGTGAGTGAATGAGAGTGTGTGTGGGTGCCCTGTGATGGGTTGGCACTCCGTCCAGGGTGTATCCTGCCTTGATGCCCGATGACGCCTGAGACAGGCACAGGCTCCCTGTGACCCGAGGTAGTTCGGATAAGCGGTAGAAGATGAATGAATGAAAGAAAGGGGATTTAATTAATGAGTAGATAATATGTGAACCAGATGAGGATAAAGTGACCTTTATTCCCACATGAAGACTGAATAAAAAAAAACAGAAACAGCAGCCCTTCCTTTTCTAACACCCACACCTTGGTGTTTCTGAGATACCTGGCAACCCGGCAATACTTCCATATTTCTACTAAACTTGTTTCATTATCTGCATTCAGAACCTTAGTCGTGTTAAAGAAGCATCTCAGATCAAAACATTTTGCTTTAAAGTTCATGGTGATGAATCGATTCTCACCCTGATTGCTGAGGCCGGCGGTTCTGTTCCTTTCACACACGCTGGACACACACACGCTGGTCATCTGCTGCTCTAAAATAGTGGTAGGCTGCATAGAGAAAAAAGTGACACCTTTACATTAATAATAAAGTTAAACAAACTAAAGCTGCATCCCAAATGACTCACTACACACTTACACTATGCACTATGTTCTCGAGTCTAGTGTATGACTGTTAGAACGGTATTTTATTGTCTTTGTCTTCTTCTTCGTCTTCTTTCTTCTTCTTCATCTTAATCTTATTTATCTTCTTCTTCTTCTTCTTCTTCTTCTTCTTCATTTTCTTCTTCAGTGTGAACACACGACTCACACTATTTATACTATAGTGCACTCTAGTTGTGAAGGATATCACATCAGACACATCCAATCAAATTTGTTTTGCTGATTCCTTTCAGCCTTCCAAGGTTTTAGGACCAGCAGGAGAACATGATTATATGTGAGAAAGGAGATGGAGGAGAAGGTGGAGGAGAAGGTGGAGGAGGAGAACCCAAATGAAATCACTGACATCTGGCAAGCCAGCTGTGTTTAACTGATACTGACATAACTCTATCAACAGAGGGCACTGTTGCCTTCCATACCTGTGTAATATTTCAACACACACACACACAGACACACACACACACACACACACACACACACACACATACACTTGATAGGGAAACACTTCTTACAGAACCTTTAAGAGAATCCAGTTCTTCGTGACAGAAAATGACGAAAACGTCACCGAACTTGTGAGTGTGTAACGAGTGTGTAACGAGTGTGTAACGAGTTGGTGATGTTTCTGTGTCCCAAATGCTCTTTTTTCATCTCCAAAGCAAATCCAAAGATACAAACCCTCTTTTCAGGTTCCTTGTGAGGTTCTTCAAGCTGTACAGGATCGTACTTTATATTTGGGGAACAAAATGGCGCTGGTGAGTTTCTCTGCACGCACCTCCTGTAAAGCCCCTTGCTATTATTAGCTAGCGCTGATCACGGCGAATGGGTTCATTGATCGCAGAGAGAAACGCGGCTGCCGTGACAACATCCCAAGCAGTGATGAAGAAAACAACACTGGTTTTATGTGTCATTAACTGAACATCAGCTAAAGCAGTGAATAAAAACACATGGGGTTTGTGACGGGGGCAGACGAACACAGCACACAGCACTTTACACAAGGCTTTAAAGGGCCTTTTAGTTTCCTGCTTTTTACTTAGAAACCTTTTCACATTAGAAATAAAAGCACCTTCAGAGAAAAAAGTCTCTACTGGAGACGAACTTGTCTGTGTCTCAGTCTTAATGTCAGTCTGTGTCTCAGTCTTAACGTCGGTCTGTGTCTCAGTCTTAACATCAGTCTGTGTCTGTCTTAACATCAGTCTGTGTCTCAGTCTTAACATCAGTCTGTGTCTCAATCTTAACGTCGGTTTGTGTCTCAGTCTTAACGTCGGTTTGTGTCTCAGTCTTAATGTCAGTCTGTGTCTCAGTCTTAATGTCAGTCTGTGTCTCAGTCTTAACGTTGGTTTGTGTCTCAGTCTTAATGTCAGTCTGTGTCTCAGTCTTAATGTCAGTCTGTGTCTCAGTCTTAATGTCAGTCTGTGTCTCAGTCTTAACGTTGGTTTGTGTCTCAGTCTTAATGTCAGTCTGTGTCTCAGTCTTAATGTCAGTCTGTGAATCTATCTTAGCATCAGTCTGTGTCTCAGTCTTAATGTCAGTCTGTGTCTCAGTCTTAATGTCAGTCTGTGTCTCAGTCTTAATGTCAGTCTGTGAATCTATCTTAGCATCAGTCTGTGTCTCAGTCTTAATGTCAGTCTGTGTCTCAGTCTTAACGTCAGTCTGTGTCTCAGTCTTAACGTCAGTCTGTGTCTCAGTCTTAATGTCAGTCTGTGTCTCAGTCTTAATGTCAGTCTGTGACTCAGTCTTAATGTCAGTCTGTGTCTCAGTCTTAACGTCAGTCTGTGTCTCAGTCTTAATGTCAGTCTGTGTCTCAATCTTAACGTCAGTCTGTGTCTCAGTCTTAAAGTCAGTCTGTGTCTCTAGTCTTAATATCAGTCTGTGTCTCAGTCTTAATATCAGTCTGTGTCTCAGTCTTAATGTCAGTCTGTGTCTCAGTCTTAATGTCAGTCTGTGTCTCAGTCTTAACGTTGGTTTGTGTCTCAGTCTTAATGTCAGTCTGTGTCTCAGTCTTAATGTCAGTCTGTGAATCTATCTTAGCATCAGTCTGTGTCTCAGTCTTAATGTCAGTCTGTGTCTCAGTCTTAATGTCAGTCTGTGTCTCAGTCTTAATGTCAGTCTGTGAATCTATCTTAGCATCAGTCTGTGTCTCAGTCTTAATGTCAGTCTGTGTCTCAGTCTTAACGTCAGTCTGTGTCTCAGTCTTAACGTCAGTCTGTGTCTCAGTCTTAATGTCAGTCTGTGACTCAGTCTTAATGTCAGTCTGTGTCTCAGTCTTAACGTCAGTCTGTGTCTCAGGCTTAACGTCAGTCTGTGTCTCAGTCTTAATGTCAGTCTGTTTCTCAATATTAACGTCAGTCTGTGTCTCAGTCTTAAAGTCAGTCTGTGTCTCTAGTCTTAATATCAGTCTGTGTCTCAGTCTTAATATCAGTCTGTGTCTCAGTCTTAATGTCAGTCTGTGAATCTATCTTAGCATCAGTCTGTGTTTTTGTCTTAGCGTCAGTTTGTGTCTCTGTCTTAGTGTTAGTCTGTGTTTCTGTCACAATTAGTCTGTGTCTCAGTCAGCGTTAGTCTGCGTCTCTGTGTCTTTTACACCTTCTCCTTAATGCTCCATATTCATCATTCTCTGAAATATTGGCAAGAGTGTAAATTGTAACAAACACAGTTTTTGTCCCACTCAGCTTCAGGCTTATGCTGTACAGGACAATTACAGCTAGTTACTGTTACTTACAATGTAATGTTACGGTTATTGTCAGGACTCAGCCCGGACTTTGGCCACGTGCTTTTGTTTATGTTCTGTGTCACGTGTCACTCTTCCTCCCCGCCTCTGCACATCTGTTGCTGATGTGTTAATTGCGTTGTGTATTTAACCGTGCCGCATTGCCTACGGTGGCGCAGAATCCTCGTCGTCCTATGTCGTCTGGTCATGTTTTGTTCAGTCCTTGTCCCTGTTTTGTGTTTTTTAGTTAATAAATTCAGTTTATTTTACGCTATCCTGCATTCGGGTCTGTTTTAATCCCCACGTCTCTGACAGTAATACACTTCAGTAATAACAGTGATTAGTAAATTACAGTAAACATCCAACACAGCCAACGATTTCATTAGAAAATAAACCTCAATAATGTTGCGTATCAAATTAATTATTGTTCAGAGTGGATTTTTTCTCCTTGCAGTTATACGTGTTAGTTTACAGTGAAAATAGTTTCCCGGGGACATAAAAAAGACGTCATCATTCTATATCCTGTTAAAAAGGAAGCTGTGGATTTGAAGCCTTCATAACATCATTGTTCATAAATAAAATAATCAAAATCAGATTTCTGTTTAGAAATGACGGTGTCATGTAAATCAATAACACTGTCTGGATTCTTAAAAAGACATCAATAAAAATAAAGGAAAAGAATGTGGTGCTGGAATTGATTCCTGTGCCACGTTTAATCAGTGACCTCGCACGCGGCACGACGCTTCTTGCTGCTTTCGTGACTCGAAATTACATCCTCAGGGAGAGAATCAAATGAATTATTATCCAAAATTGCTGTCCTTTTTTCTTTTTATTAACGCCGTGGAATTCCTCCTGACTGCTTAGCCTGGGTGACGCTCCAGCGCAAATTATAACCCACTGCATAAGCCACTCTCACTTTTTTTTTTTTTCCAGCCACGAGTGCACGCGAAGAGCTCTTCAGTACGGCTTTGCACAGATGAATGAGAGTAATTGAAAAGGACTAACGCTTTCGGAGGATTGCAAATCCCTGGAACAGCAGCCTCGTAAACTCTAAAATCGCAGGAATGCCTGACTGAACAAAAATGAAATAATGAAATAAAAGTGCTGATCTATTGGCATGTCGAGGGTTCGAGGGATCATGTCCAAGGAAATGAAACCGTCGTCTCACTTTTTATGTGCAGCGGCTCGAGGCGTGAGATGAGGTCTTCGGAGTTCAGCGGTGAACGAGGTCAACTGTAGAGGGAAATCTCCCAGTGTCCTTAATGATCGCCATTTATCACACTTTCTCTTTTACACACGCGTACACTGATAATTGAATCTTCTATTCCTGCTTTTAATCATTTCCTTTCCTCGAGCCTTCTAGGCTGTGCTGCGTTCTCAGAACACAGAAACAGTATCCTGGGTTTGTGTAGTTAGAGGTTTCACACTGTTCCTACTTCACCCGGGTTAACACTGAATCCTGGGTTTGTGTAGTTAGAGGTTTCACACTGCTCCTACTTCACCCGGGTTAACACCGAATCCCGGTTGTTCAGAATCTGACCATGTTTCACACTGTACATTCCTAAACCCCGCCTTCACCTTCTACTAATTTGCATATTCACGTATCAACAACCCTGATTGGATAAATCCAGCATGTGACCTCTATAAATAACGGCTCGTCTCACGCTTTCACATCAGTGAGTAATAAAAGTTCAGGTCTGTTCTTCTGCACCCGAGCAGCTTCTGTTATCTTTCACAGCTTTCTTATCTGTTTTGCTCTTTTTAAGTCGGTCTTGTATTCGATCAGCCGTTCGTTCATCGATATCTAACTTCCTCTGTTGCCGTATTTCCCCCTCACTACGCTGCACACTTCTGTGATGTTCAGTGTTTTGTCTCCTGACTCTATCTACCGAGCCGTTTTTGTTCAGTGTCGTTCAGCTACGTCCCGGTTTTCACCTGATACGAGGCTGATTGGGTGTCTGTTGCTAAGCAACAAGCCGTGATGTTCTAACACTGTTGGTTATGTTGGTTATAAAAATGTTGGTTATAAAAAGCATAACATTACATTACATTTTTATCTGCCACCTGTAGCATCTACGATTCAGTACAAAATCCTCCTTAACATAAAATTAAAATGCATGAATTTCTTCCCCTAAAAGTTAAAACATTTATAAAATTAGTTTTCTGTTTTAATCTCCGTCTCTATTTTGTTTATTGTCAATCGTTTGACACTGTTATCTGTGAT
>NC_083482.1:15337904-15347904 GCF_030014155.1 Tachysurus vachellii | reverse complement strand
GTGGCAAGCGCACACACGATGGTGGAGATGACATTTAATGCACATACACTAAACAACAGCTCCTGCAGAGAGAGAGAGAGAGAGAGAGAGAGAGAGAGAGAGAGAGAGAGAGAGAGAGAGAGAGAGAGAGAGAGAGACAGAGAGAGAGAGAGAGAGAGGGAGAGAGAGAGGTTATATTAAGACATCTGAAGAATGTCACCATATATAAAAGCAAAATGAACCCGCATGTGATTGCTAGCATTAGCCACCTGTGGTTTAACATGTTCACTAGAACCTTCATAAACTACCATGATGACCAGCATGAGATGTTGTTTTGGTGTTAATCTAGAAAAAGCTGTAGCTAAATACAGTAATTAGTTGTTATTGATGTATCAAAGAACCGCTGGATTCTCTAATTTGATTGGTCAGAAGGTGTTGGTAAAGAGAAATGATGAGCTTCAGTGTGGGGTGGTCACAGTAACTCTGCTTCACTGTTTATTATTTTCCAATCGCCAAATGATTCTATGATTCTCCAAATAATTCCATGGTTCGCCAATTGACTTGATGATTCTCCAAATGATTTTATGATTCTCCAAATGATTCCATGATTCGCCAATTGACTTGATGATTCTCCAAATGATTCTATGATTCTCCAAATAATTCCATGATTTGCCAATTGACTTGATGATTCTCCAAATGATTCCATGATTCGCCAATTGACTTGATGATTCTCCAAATGATTCTATGATTCTCCAAATAATTCCATGATTTGCCAATTGACTTGATGATTCTCCAAATGATTCCATGATTCGCCAATTGACTTGATGATTCTCCAAATGATTTTATGATTCTCCAAATGATTCCATGATTCGCCAGTTCACTTGATGATACTCCAAATGATTCTATGATTCTCTTTCATGACTACGCCAGATGATTGGACGTTAATGCTGTTTCTTGCTAAGCTGTGAATATGATGGTCTTCTACTCAACTCCTAATATGTTTATTCTCTCTGGTTCACTAAATATTATATAAACAACCGTTCGGCTATTTATTTCTTGGCTCCTTCTCACAATCAGATGAAAGCAGGCATTTTTCTAATATCATACAGCACGCAAATCTTAAGATCCCAACACTCAGTGTTAAATCAAGGACATAAATAACAATCCTTCAGTGCTGTATGACACGGAAATGCCACTTTATATAGATAAAATCACTTAACAGGCACATAAAGATCTTAGAAAGAGCAGGCAGTGATGTGTGTGCTGTCTCTGAGTCATGCAATCTCCAACAACAGCCATTAGAGCGGCTTAACGTCACCTCTCTTCCCATAAAGCACGCAAAATATTGTGACATAATGCTGCATGTCAGTGCTTTAGTCCTGTCACAACAACAAGAGCCCCCGAGTTCGCAGCAGGGAATGTGTTTTATTTCAGCAGACACTGGGACTTGCACTTTGAGCTGTTGTGATAGACCTGTAAGTGGACCTAATGCAGGGGTGGAGTACGGACTATCGGTTTATTTATAGAGGTCACAGGGAACAAACTCTACTCCCTATCGCCTTTCACAAAGCATTTTCCTCATTGGGTAACAAATTAAAGGATAAATAGACTGTAAAGTGTGTTAGTGAGGTCAAGCTGCCGGAGCAGCTCTAATGCACCGTGTAATAACATCTGGAGAAAATTCATTAATAAGTTTTCTTGACATCACCCAGTTTATTTATTTATTTACTTATTTATAAATCTTCCACGGATTTCAAGTTAATTAATGTGTCGTTAGTATTAACGCGATAAACGCACTAATCAAACGAGCTCATCGAACTTTCATCATGATTTCATTCCTGATTTGTTTTCTAGCTATTACAAGTTACACTTACACCAGTGCAGTGCTATTTATTTATTTATTTATTTGTACTGATATATTTATAGGGATGGGGGAGGGTTAAAGGAGAGATGAAGAAGAGATGGAAGAAAGAGGGAGGAAAGACATGGAGGACAGGCAGAAGAGAGACAGAGGAGAGACGGAGGAGAGACAAAAGAGAGACAGAGGAGAGATGGAGGAGAGACAAAAGAGAGACGGTGGAGAGACCTGGAGGACAGGCAGAAGAGAGACAGAGGAGAGATGGAGGAGAGACAAAAGAGAGACAGAGGAGAGATGGAGGAGAAATACAGGAGAGATGATGATGATGATGATGGTGTGTGTGTGTGTGTGTGTGTGTGTGTGTGTGTGTGTGTGTGTGTGTGTGCGCGCCGTTAATGCGCTCTGATGGCACACTCGTAACGAAGCTAGTTATCTCACTAACTTAATCAATTAAACTTGTTAATCAGATCCTCATCTCAACAGAGCTGAGTGAGAGACGGATAAGAAAGGAAATGACTTTCTAAGGTGGTGTTTTTTTCTTTTCAAGCCTAAACCCTTTACTACATAATGTGGCTTAGATAAAAGGGGCCAGAAGATATTTTGATATCATTATGACGCTAAAAAACATTAAATGGATGTTAATGTTATTAAGGAGAAAAATCATTTGCCACGTAGCTAAATCATTTGGGGATTCATCAAGTCATTTGGTGAATCATAAAATCATTTGGCAAATCATTGAATCATTTGGGGAGTCATAAAATTTTTTTGAGTATAGTCAAATAATTTGGTGAATCAAAAAATTATTTGCTAAATAATTTAAAAAAATTGGCAAATCATAAAATCTTATTGTAAAACGTTGAATCATTTGGGGATTCATCAAGCCATTTGGTGAATCATAAAATCATTTGGCGAATAGTTGAATCATTTGGTGAATCATAAAATCATTTGGCGAATAGTTGAATCATTTGGTGAATCATAAAATCATTTGGCGAATAGTTGAATCATTTGGTGAATCATAAAATCATTTGGCAAATAGTTGAATCATTTGGCGAATAGTTGAATCATTTGGTGAATCATAAAATCATTTGGCGAATAGATGACTCGTTTAGCAAATACTCGAACCATTTGCTGAGTCATAAAATCATCTGGCAAATCTTTAAATCATTTGGTAAATCATAAAGCAGAGTATCTGTTTCCACCCTGGATTATTTTCAGTGTTTTATTCCTCTTATCCTACACCGATTTACCAAAACAATCTACGATTTACTAATAAAAACATTTAAATATTTTAAATATCTTTATATACAGTATACTGTATATTTAGCATATAATTCAGAAACAATTTACAAACCTGGAACAGTTAAGATTTAATCTATTTTGCATCTTGAAAGTAATAAATAAAAATATGACAATCTTTTTTTTTCAATTCTGGTTTGAAATACTAATAATATTACACACATTTAAAAAAAATAATAAAAACGATTGAAATGATTTACAACTATTTGAGCCGCAATTTTCTGTAATTGTTGAATCGTTGGTGATATTTTGTGCATTACATCATCAAATTTTTTTTTTTTGCCTGTTCTCCTGAAGGGTGCCAATACTTCTAGAACTGAAAAAATAAAATGTGTTTCTAGGTCAAGTGTATTCATTTCAGCACGAGGGAGCACGCTGCATGCATTATTATAACACACACACACACACACACACACACACACACACACACGCACACACAGCTCTCGACTTTCACACTGTCATTTCCCATAATTCCTTTGTGCTTTCGCTCTCAGTGCTTCATCACAATCTTTACAACACGTTGTGCTGTGTGTTGAAGGTGTGTTCCTGTGAGACGGTGTCTCTTCGCTGTGTGATTGTTACGGCGAGTGTAGACATCTGTCTCGGAGACGTGCGTTTCCTCAGAGACGCCTGCACTTGCATACTGATGTGAAGAAAGCGTGTTGTTCTGTGCTAACTTTGCGGAAAGCGCTAACAGAGCACAGGTTCACCCCCGAGCCGCACTGAGGGGGTCACGTGAGGTCGTTTTGCTGCGACAGGGAAACGAATATTTCTTCATGTGCTGATTCTATAGGTGCAAAAAATATGATGTGATGTGAAGCCTTAATAGCTGATGTTAGAGCTACAGTCAATGAGACACTGATGAGCTTCTAGTGACTTTACAACCGCTGACATTTAACAACAACAGGAAGGAATGATATCTTTTTTCATTTCATGGTAAAGGTGGATTTAATATAATTCAACAATTAAAAGATGAAACAAACTGCATGGAATGACAAACAAATAAAAAAGGCTGAAATATATAATAACCATTCACGAAATACAACGATGATAACAACAGAGGGATAGAGGAAGAGAGAGAAAGAGGGAGAGAGCTGGGGAAGGACAGAGGGATAGAGAGAGACAGGGATGGAGAGAGGGGTAGAGAGAGACAGGGATGGAGAGACAAAAAGAGAGAGAGAGAGAGAGAGAGAGAGACTGATACAACGTAAGAGAGAGAGAGAATGATGGATGGATAGAGAGAGAATGATACAGAGTAAGAGAGAGAGAGAGAGAGAGAGAGAGAGAGAGAGAGAGAGAGAGAGAGAGAGAACGATACAGCGTAAGAGAGAGAGAGAATGATGGATGGATAGAGAGAGAATGAAACAGCGTAAGAGAGAGAGAGAGAGAGAGAGAGAGAGAGAGAGAGAGAGAGAGAGAGAGAGAGAGCGATACAGCGAAAGAGAGAGAGAGAATGATGGATGGATAGAGAGAGAATGATACAGAGTAAGAGAAAGGAGAGAGAGAGAGTGATGGATGGATAGAAAGAGACAGGGAGTGATACAGAGTGAGAGAGAGAGAGAGAGAGAGAGAGAGAGAGAGAATTCCTCGCTACAGAAGTTTGATTTCTTTCCCTCTTCCATCACAGTTGTTTTTTTTTATTGCTCCTCATTAGATTATTTATTTAATGGATCGGTTTTCTGAAGTGAATCATTTCATCCTCGTCAGCAGTAAATATTCGTGTATCAGTTTCAGCCGCATATGAAATAAAGCCTCCTCAGTCACGTGACCGATTTGGACTCGTCTAAATGTCCGATTTGTTTTTCTTCTCTGTGGTTGATGACTCTGTCTGGTCATTTGTTTCACGTCGCTCGTTTCAGGCTCTTAAATCTCTCGCTCGGTGGAAATACTGAGTGGATAATAGGGATAATGGAGCTAAATAATTCTTACATGTAGCTTTACATCAGGAAAACAGCTGTCAGACACACACACACACACACACACACACACTCACCTTCAGACGCAGGCGTATGGTATTGCAGTCCCTCAGCGGGTTGAGTTTGAGCGTCTCTCCCAAATTGTTGCAGCTGGAGCTCTGGTGTTGAAGCGTACAGCAAACACACACGCCGTCACTGTCAAACTTTATCTGCCAGGGAGACGAAACAAAACACACACACACACAGACACACACACACCATCACTGTCAGACCTGTCTGGCATCAAAAACTCAAAAACACCACACACACACACACACACACACACACACACACACACCATCACTGTCAGACCTGTCTGGCATCAAAAACTCAAAAACACCACACACACACACACACACACACACACCTGTGTGTCTATACATCACCTGCAATGTAAAAAAAAACAAACAAACAAACAAAAAAAACAATACAAAGACACGACAGTTGGAGAATTGTGTAGTTTCTCTGTTGTGTCTGAAGAACAAGGTGCCTCCGTCTGACCCAGATTATAAAGACACAACATGTGAAACTTGCGTGCGAAGGTTAATTGAGCAGAGCGAACGACTCCATTAATACGCCTGGCAATGCCCGAGTCTCTCAGGATGAGACGGCGGTGAGACAAAGAGCCAGAAAAATAGACAGGACAAAGAAACGCAGCTTTTAATAAAAAAAATAATTAAATAAGAGAAATGACAGCGACAGACTAAAGGAGAGAAAAAACGAGTGCAACCAAAAAAAAGAGCGAATCATTTTGAGTAAACGATTCTTTTTAAACGAATGAGTTCGTAAGCACAGATGAACCCTTTTTGTTTTTCTTTTTGCAAATTGCAAGCACAAATTCTTATAATTTCCTCTCTTAATATTCTTTTAAGTTGACTATTTTCCTCTAACAGCACGTTCCAAAGTGTTTTATACCACATCAAATTTCCAATGATTGCTAATGTATATTTAATCAAAAATTAGACTTTTGTCATATAGTCATATGGTCTTGTGACACATCCATAAATCAAGTTCTCACGCTGTTTCAGAAGCTCTAATCAGTTGTTTTGTCACTTTCTGCTAAAAAAAAAAAAAACAACAACAAAATCCTAAAATTCTCAAAAATGTTGCAGAGCCTAAAGTTACAGCTTTACCGCTAACGGCTGCTGAAAACGTATTAGAATAGAATCTGCGCTATGGTTCGAGCTGCTGTTAAGTTGAAACTAAAACTGACATTTTCTGGCCAATCAGAATAGAGAAATCAAAAGCACGTAAGGGAATTTTTTAATTATTAGATAAAGCAGTTTTATTTTATTTTAGTATTTTATTTAGTATTAGCATCAGGACGATATCCTGGAACTGGAAAGAAGACAAAATAATAAAATAGATCATATTTCTTATATATAGCTCATGAACTGCCATGTTATTATCTTGTAATTGTCTTGTTATTATCTCGTTATTTTGTAATTATCTAGTTATAGTATCTTGTAATGATCTTGTTACTATCATGTAATTATCTTGCAATTGTCGTCATTATCTCGTTATTTTGTAATTATCTCGTTAAAGTATATTGTAATGATCTTGTTACTATCATGTAATTATCTTGCAATTGTCTTGTTATTATCTCGTTATTTTGTAATTATCTCGTTATAGTATCTTGTAATGATCTTGTTACTATCATGTAATTATCTTGCAATTGTCTTGTTATTATCTCGTTAGTTTGTCATTATCTCGTTAAAGTATCTTGTAATGATCTTGTTACTATCATGTAATTATCTTGCAATTGTCTTGTTATTATCTCGTTAGTTTGTCATTATCTCGTTAAAGTATCTTGTAATGATCTTGTTACTATCATGTAATTATCTTGCAATTGTCTTGTTATTATCTCGTTAGTTTGTCATTATCTCGTTAAAGTATCTTGTAATGATCTTGTTACTATCATGTAATTATCTTGCAATTGTAACGTTGTTATCTTGTTATTATATTGTATTTATCTTGTAACGATCCTGTTATCATGTTATTGTATTGTCTTCTAATAGTTTTGTTATTATCATGTCATTATCTTGAGGCAAAACAAAGTAGTTTCTGATAAATCCTTGAGCGTGAAACTACATTTTCAAGAACAATTCAATGTCAAAATGGACGTTTCTGGGGGAAAAAAAAATAATTATGCAGATGCCAAATTCTGTTGAATGAAATATAATTACTGCAATTCCCTAAAGTGGAATTAAGGAATTCTTCATTTCTGGACCATCAAGTTGCTAAAAATAAAAAAACGGATATAAACCATCATCATCAACACAGTCGTAAATATCTTTAACAGGAGACTGGAGCCTGGATCATTTGGTGAAACCGAGCAACTCTGAGATAGCTGTGATCACGTGTAAAGTAATAAAGAGGTAATGTTTTGTGGACATTCTGGAAAAAATGTAAAAAAATATATATTTTCCTCTGATTGACATCAAACAAGAATATCGTCGCTGTCGGGCGGAATCCTCATATATCCAAAACCGTTATTTTTCAGGAAATTAAAAAAACGCCGTACCTTATCTGCAGTGCACAGTGTTTATTCCGCGTTGCAGTGGATTGTCTTGCGCTAAATTCCTGTCCTCAGATGAGCACCAGAACTAGCGGGGGTCAAGATTTTTTTTCTTTGAGCCCAGTGTTTTGAAGACATTTACCTCAGAAGACGTGTTGATTCGTTGCGACTCTTCTTGAGGAGAAATATGCCGTGAAGCTCTCCCGCGGAGTGAGGAAGAGGTGGACAGTTGAAGTGTCCAATGGAGTTATGAGATTTGCGCTCAAGCTATTTTCAAGACTTTAGATTGGTTAATAACTTGTAAAAATAACAGACCCACGTGGGGACTGACCAATAGCATCGATATGTGAAAAAATATGAAATTGACCAAATTTGGACTTACGAGGTTTCCGCCCGACAGCGACGATATTTTAGAATCATTGAGGAATAAAATGCTCCATGATTTCAGAACTTTTTTGCGACAGTTGAGATTTCGCCGTGTTTTTTTTCAATGGCTGTTTGTGTATTTTTTGTGGAAAACTTCAGGAATTGGTGAAATCTCAGGCCCAGGATTCTTCTCTACCCCCTAGCCTTGAAGACTGACGTGTACTGACGTGTAATGACGTGTTCCACACACGTGAATGGGCGAGGAATTCGGCCGAACCCATGTCGTGATGACACACGAATCTGCAGAACTCTGTGTTTATTTTGAGAAGATCCTCTGAACATCAGCCTCCTTTAACATTTAACACGTAACCATGAAACACGAGGAACGTTTATTATTAAACGCTTAGTGAAAACTTCAGGATTAATGATTATATCCAAAGCTGTAGGTATTTCGGTGACATCACCACCTGAGATATTTTAAACAGAAAATACCGATCGTGTCTGAAATCACTCTGACTTTCCTGATGAGTTCCGATATTTCTGAGATCCAGCCCCAGTCCTGCGAGCGTGCATGTGAAATCCGTCATTCTAAAAAAAAAAGCCAGAAGTGGAAACGTGTTCAGCATGCGCTGTGCGTCGCCTCCTGTCAGCGTCGATCTGAAACCCGAGAGCGGCTCGAGCGTTTAATTGTGTTTGTGAAAACAGACATTTGAACAAACAAAGAAAATCGCTGCATAATTATCGTACGCGGTGAAACGGAGGCCGAGGGATAATTAATTATCAAAAGAAAAGGAATCCAGTGGAATACAGCAGCGCTTAGGGATTTAGAGACGAGAGTGATGTCGGAAACCGCAGGAACAAACGGCGTGTTTATTAGTTTTAAAGAGGTTTTGCTATTATGATTAGCCCTTTAACCGCTTCCTCCTTTTAACTGCTTAAAAAACAAGGAAAAGAAAAAAAAATCTGCTTTGATGACGGTTTGTGTTCGCCTGTCAGGAAACGGGTGTCTTCAGGGATAAAAACCAGCCCCAAACGCAGGGATAGCTAAAAAAAATAATACACGGTTTATTTACATAACGCCAGAACAGAAAAGACTGGGAAAAGAACATGGTGAAGGAAAAGAACCTGAAACACCAAACAGAGACCACGAAGACAAGACAATGACAAGGATTCTGTGCTGCCAAAGGGAGACAATTAGACACATAAGGAACAGGGGAGACAATTAGACACATAAGGAAAAGGGGAGACAATTAGACACATAAGGAAAAGGGAGACAATTAGACACATAAGGAAAAGGGAGACAATTAGACACATAAGGAAAAGGGGGACAATTAGACACATAAGGAAAAGGGAGACAATTAGACACATAAGGAAAAGGGAGACAATTAGACACATAAGGAAAAGGGGAGACAATTAGACACATAAGGAAAAGGGAGACAATTAGACACATAAGGAAAAGGGAGACAATTAGACACATAAGGAAAAGGGAGACAATTAGACACATAAGGAAAAGGGAGACAATTAGACACATAAGGAAAAGGGGAGACAATTAGACACATAAGGAAAAGGGGGACAATTAGACACATAAGGAAAAGGGGGACAATTAGACACATAAGGAAAAGGGGAGACAATTAGACACATAAGGAAAAGGGAGACAATTAGACACATAAGGAAAAGAGGAGACAATTAGACACATAAGGAAAAGGGAGACAATTAGACACATAAGGAAAAGGGGGACAATTAGACACATAAGGAAAAGGGAGACAATTAGACACATAAGGAAAAGGGAGACAATTAGACACATAAGGAAAAGGGAGACAATTAGACACATAAGGAAAAGGGGGACAATTAGACACATAAGGAAAAGGGAGACAATTAGACACATAAGGAAAAGGGAGACAATTAGACACATAAGGAAAAGGGGAGACAATTAGACACATAAGGAAAAGGGAGACAATTAGACACATAAGGAAAAGGGAGACGATTAGACACATAAGGAAAAGGGGAGACAATTAGACACATAAGGAA
>NC_083482.1:15302904-15327904 GCF_030014155.1 Tachysurus vachellii | reverse complement strand
TACTTCGCCTCCTGACCAATCAGGTAGCAAGTCTGGGAATAATAGAGAATAACAAACATGGAGGATGATCTGAGGCAAAAACGTACAATATTCCCACTTCGCTATACGTGCACTTTGTGTGTACTGTATGTGACGTCTCGTCTCTATAACCGTCTGTCACGCAGCTACATCAAAGACAAACAACCTCCTCATTATCCCTAATCTTTATCTATTCTTAATGAATCGAATCTAGACATCAAACTGGGTTAGTTAGTTAGTTAGTTAGTCAGTTAGTTTGTTAGTTAGCTGAGACTAGTTAGTAGTGTACTAAAGGTTAGTTTGCACACTGAATGTGGCTTATTTCTTCTCTCAGCACAAAATCCCCTCCAGCCAGCGATATTTCTGCTACAGAGTAAAGTGTGAAAGTGGCTTTTCTGGAAGGCCAGAAAGCCCCGAGGCGATGCTGGGGTATTTTATTGAAATGCACACCTCAGTGTTTCTGTGTGGGGGCACGGTGGCTTAGTGGTTAGCACGTTCGCCTCACACCTCCAGGGTAGGGGGTTCGATTCCTGCCTCCGCCTTGTGTGTGTGGAGTTTGCATTTTCTCCCCGTGCCTCGGGGGTTTCCTCCGGGTACTCCGGTTTCCTCCACCGGTCCAAAGACATGCATGGTAGGTTGATTGGCATCTCTGGAAAATTGTCTGTAGTGTGTGAGTGCGTGAGTGAATGAGAGTGTGTGTGTGTACCCTATGATGGGTTGGCACTCCGTCCAGGGTGTATCCTGCCTTGATGCCCGATGACGCCTGAGATAGGCACAGGCTCCCCGTGACCCGAGGTAGTTCGGGTAAGCGGTAGAAAATGAGAGAGTGAGTTTTTCTGTGTTGCTGTAACAGGTCTGTGTGTAAATTGTTACAGAACGCTGCATTATTTAACCAACATCCAGCAGTAAACCAGACTGACGTGCGACGTCTTTCCCCCGTCTGCCGTCTGAAGCGCTTGACCCTCTGATTTCATCTCCCTGTCAGCATCACTACTGTCTGTTATAATCAGCTAACTGCTAGCAAAGGAAGGTGATTGGTGTTTATCTCATGCTGTAGCTCCTCTCGTCTGCTGTTTCTGCTCCTTCAGCAGTCTCTGGCTCTCGGTTACAGATCTGTTATAGTCACAGCTGTACCACAAGCTGTACATGTCTACATCAGCAGGTCTCTGTTTGTCTGTCTGTCTGTCTCTCTGTCTGTCTTTCTGTCTGTCGCTCTGTCTGTCTCTCTTGCCATGTCTTTCTCTTGCTCTGTTTCTCTTTGTCTCTCTCTCACTGTCTGTCTCTTGATCTCTTTCTGTCTCTCTCTCAGTCAATGTGTCTCTCTCCCTCTCATTGTCTGTCTCTCTTGCTCCATTTCTCTCTCTCTCTCTCTTTGTCTTTCTCTTACTATCTGTCTTTTACTCTCATTCATTTCGTTTCATTCTGTCTGTCTGTCTGTCTCTCTCTCTCTCTCTCTCTCTCTCTCTCTCTCTCTCTCTCTCTCTCACTCTCTCTGTCTGTCTCTCCATCTCCCTCTCACACTGTTTCTTGCTCAGTTTCCCTCTCTCTCTGTCTCTCTCCCTCTTAAGTGTCTGTCTATCTTGCTCTGTTTCTTTCTCTCTCTATAAATATAAATACAAAGGGAAGGCATCAGCCAGATCAGGGCACCTGAGACACACACACACACAAACACACACACACACACACACACACACATTGCGCTGACAGATCATCACTAATGATGCCAGACAGTTACACGTGACGTGTGTTTTTAAACATTATTTTTATATGTTTTGGTATTTTCATGAATATCCCTTGCTGTCCTATTTTTTTTTTTTTCATTTTTTTTTCTAATTAACTTCAAGTCCGAACATAACGTTTCTGAATGATTTCAGTGAAAACTGATTTGTTTTTGAAATTAAACATTAAAACAAAAAAAATTTTGATGGGGTATTAAGTAATAAATACTTAAAAATAAAGCATAAGTGCTGAGGAATTAAAAAACAAAGAGTGGTTTATTCCTTATGAGTTGTATATTACTATGCAGTTCAAACTTATTTAACACTCTCGGGCTTCAGTTCATCATTTATTTCTCTTGACTGAGGAATAAATGAATGATGAATGAATGATGTCACTTCAACGTATAAGCTGATGACGTTCCCATGCGGAGAACGATAAAACCTGCACATGATGTTCAACATGATCGACAATCAGCTATTAAATCTTTTTTAAAGTATAGAATAAAACTAATCACGCACGGGTGGAGCAGGCATATCTTGTGTGTGTGTGTGTGTGTGTGTGTGTGTGTGTGTGTGTGTGTGTGTGTAAGGGGCTGTCTAAACTTACTGACCCCTCATGAAGGATGCTCTCCCCCTGACCTTTGCCTCTTTTGTGAAACTCCGTGAAAGTAAAGATAAATAAACGATAGTTAGCACAAGTTGTGAAAATAAACACCGTCTATTGAAAGTCGGGGCGTGAAACGATGATGAATTCCAGTCGTGCTCGCTCGAGCTTGTGATGTCATTTGGCCTGAAATAAACTCAACACAATAATTAATTAAAAAGAAAAGGAGTGAGAGTCCTGGTGTTTTTTACATCCCTTCAGATAGGAGTGATGGATGTTCTCCTGGAAAGCAAATTAAATAATAATATTCACTAAAAACATCATTTATTTCTCAATTATTTCAAATCAGGGGAATATGAGGCCTGTGTGTGTGTGTGTGTGTGTGTGTGTGTGTGTGTGTGTGTGTTTTGCAGTGGGGGAAAAATTTAATTGTTAAGTTTCTCCTCTTAAGATTTTATTTTAAATAAATATTAAACATATATATTTTACATTTATATTTAATAATAATATATAACAATTAAATACAAATATTAAACGTATATATTTTACATTTATATTTAATTATTATATACAGGTATAACAATTATTACAATTGATTTCCATTTATTACATTTAAGTACATTTATTTTTCATGAATATTTTTGGCAAATATCTTAAAGAAAGAATATAATGGACTATTATGATTAATGGGACATGCAAGTAGAGCAAGAATAAAAAATACTACACTTTCCTTAATATTTTAATTATTTTTTTTTTATATTTATCTAAATTTAGATGAAATTTTACACATTTAATATTTTATAATCCATTATATAGGTTTTTAACTAGACTGAAACACACACACCATACACACACACACACACACACACACACACACACACACACACACACACACACACACCTTATACTTAACACCTCAGCTCTTTGGCTTAACCCTGTGACAGAATATTAACGTTTTTACACCCAGGTAAAACAGTTGCCCTGAATTCTGACGCCTGTCCAAACAAACCCATTAAATGTTATTGTTAATACTCTTCGGGGTGAAAGGTTAAAATCTCTCAGCTCTGTATCGCTTACACATCTATTTATTAGCTGTTAACTCCGGAGAAAATTTCTATAAACATGCTGCGATGACGGAAAGCAGCAGCTGCTTTTAATCACAGGAGAGAAGAAGAAGAATTCAGAACCGAGTAAAAATGTGGGTTTAAGTCGCAATAATTTCTCTAAATCATTCAACAGAAAATCAGAGAACAGCTGATGTTGATGTGTATAGAGCTAAAGAATTAAACTAGAACGTGTTCATTTTATCCATGGGGAAAAATGGCCTCAGCGCATCTCGCTAGCTAAACCGGTACAGAAAGGAATAAAGCACAGGTGTGTGCGGTTATAGATAAATAATCAATGTAGGCCTACTGAAGCAGAGTCACCGTAAACAACAACAATAAAAGTTTATTATTGTCCTAGAACGGTATGTTCTAAACTTTAATTTTCATTCATTCATTCTTTCTCTACCGCTTATCCAAACATCTCGGGTCACGGGGAGCCATCACAGGGCACACACACACTCTCATTCACTCACGCAATCACACACTAGGGACAATTTTCCAGAGATGCCAATCAACCTACCATGCATGTCTTTGGACCGGGGGAGGAAACCGGAGTACCCGGAGGAAACCCCCGAGGCACGGGGAGAACATGCAAACTCCACACACACAAGGTGGAGGCGGGAATCAAACCCCCAACCCTGGAGGTGTGAGGCAAACGTGCTAACCACTAAGCCACCGTGCCCCAACTTAATTTTTATCCGTTTATTATTACATTTGATGTTGAGGAACCTCCACGATGCATGTTTGTTCCAGTTATGTCTTCATATGTTATCATAGCAGGCAAAACAAGAAAACAAAACCTCCGCTGTTTTGAAGACGTCGGAAAACTTGGCTACATCTTTACCTCTTACACTGGAGTCTCCTTCCATAAAAGATATGTAAAAATGCCTGTGATGGACAATAGATTCAAATAAAGAGAGTTAAAGCACACTCTTAATCTTAGCTGTGACTGTAGTGACGTTCAGGTGTCCGTATTTAATCAGGTTTTTGACTTCAGCTGTACTTCGATGCTAGAATCATTACAATAAAAGGTCTTTCAGCAAGTCCTGTTAATTAGACCGTAATTAGAGAGCGATTGCATTGAAGGAGCGGATAAGCGCAGTGATTAAAACAGATGGAGGAGTACGAAAGCGCAGGAGGGTCAGGAAGTGATTAACCTCCATTATTATGGTGACTGAGTCACTTCCTGACCTCCGTCACCTAAAGTAAGACCTCCAGCCAGACAGGCGGTAATAAGTTGGAGGGAGAAAACAGGCGAGTAAAGCTTGAAAAGAAGAGAACGCCTGTGGATAAAGGTGAGGTACGAAAAGTGTGACATGATAGCGGATGAACGTGTAACTGAAGAAAAAGGAACCTCTCTAAAATCCTGAGCCACTGTGAGACCTCAGCTCTCTCCTAACAATCCTGTACTACAGGGGAGGGGAACTGCTGTGGGAACTGAGACAGAGAAAGAAAGAAAAAAACTATTAAAAGACATCAAATCTGGCAACCTTTATATATGTCTGGCACACAAGCTATGAAATATACAGTAACGTCGCTCGACCTGCCACCAGAACGCAGAAAAAGATCTTCAGAAGGACTCCTCGATATTACTCTGAACTCGATGTCTTCACCATGCGAATGTTTAGTCACGTATCTTGCACCTTGCAAGATTCAGTAATGTGATCCATCACTTTCTGGACACCGATTAAAGAAAGTTATTCAAATAATAATAATAGTGGTCACTCACTCACTCACTCACTCATTCATCTTCTACCGCTTATCCGAACTACCTCGGGTCACGGGGAGCCTGTGCCTATCTCAGGCGTCATCGGGCATAGAGGCAGGATACACCCTGGACGGAGTGCCAACCTATCGCAGGGCACACACACACACACACATTCACTCACGCAATCACACACTACGGACAATTTTCCAGAGATGCCAATCAACCTACCATGCATGTCTTTGGACCAGGGGAGGAAACCGGAGTACCCGGAGGAAACCCCCGAGGCACGGAGAGAACATGCAAACTCCACACACACGAACCCCCAACCCTGGAGGTGTGAGATGAACGTGCTAACCACTAAGCCACCGTGCCCCCCAATAGTGGTCATGATTAGCAAAAAGTATGAATACGTCTGTTATTCGCTCTGGGGATTTGAGACGGATTTTGTTCCCTAATCAAGCGACGTCATCTTCAGGACCCGGCTTACCAGTTGGTACTTGTCGGAAATTAGACTTTGTAAGTAAGTGTGAATGAAAACGCAGCTCAGGGTATGAAGCAGATCTACTCAGCTGTTACTAAATGACACAATTTGGGTCCAATTTGCTTCAATTATTCAATTATTTTCCATGCAATTTTCCTTGTGGGATTCACAGTGGCAGCAGGCTGAGAAGCTCCGTCCGGGTTTCTCTATAGCCAGCCACAGATTCAAGCTTTTCCTGTAAGATCCCCAGATATTCCCAATCCAAAGCAAAGGTAAAATCTCTCCAGCTGGTCCTACGTCTGCCCTAAGATTCGCATCCAGTGGGAGTCCGGCGGGGATCCGCCCAGCGTGTGAATGTGTGGGTGCCCAAAAACCACATCATCTGGCTTCATTGGATTTGCAGGAGCAGCAGATAAACCAATTCAATTCAATTCAATCCAAGTTTATTTGTATAGCGCTTTTTACAGCTGACATCGTCTCAAAGCAGCTTTACAGAACATAAACGTAGAACAAAAGGTTATTATAAAGAATAATATAAAGATTAATATAATAAAGCATTCAAGATTAATATTAGACATATTTAAATGTGTTTGGGGGGGCACGGTGGCTTAGTGGTTAGCACGTTCGCCTCACACCTCCAGGGTCGGGGGTTCGATTCCCGCCTCCACCTTGTGTGTGTGGAGTTTGCATGTTCTCCCCGTGCCTCGGGGGTTTCCTCCGGGTACTCCTGTTTCCTCCCCCGGTCCAAAGACATGCATGGTAGGTTGATTGGCATCTCTGGAAAATTGTCCGTAGTGTGTGATTGCGTGAGTGAATGAGAGTGTGTGTGTGTGTGTGTGCCCTGCGATGGGTTGGCACACCGTCCAGGGTGTATCCTGCCTTGATGCCCGATGACACCTGAGATAGGCACAGGCTCCCCGTGACCCGAGGTAGTTCGGATAAGCGGTAGGAAATGAGTGAGTGAGTGAGTGAGTGAGTGAGAATTTTTTAGGGGGCTGGGCAGAAGTTTAGAGGGGCTAAAGCCCCCCAAAAAGGGCCTAGTGACGCCCCTGGGCTTGACCATTAAGAGCTTTAAAAACAAACAACAAAATTTTAAATTGAATTCTAAAATAGACAGGAAGCCAATGAAGCCAATGAGGCTATGAGGCTAAAATTGTGTAATGTGATCTGTTTTCTTTGCCCCGGTCAAGAGTCTCGCAGCTGCATAGTGTACCATCTGTAAGCGTGCAATGGATGACTGAGGAAGACCCAAATATAATGAATTACAATAGTCAAGGCGGGAAGTGATAAAAGCATGAATGACTTTCTCCAGGTCATTAAAAGTTAAAAAAGATTTCAGTCTCGAGATGATCCGTAACTGATCTGTGTATCAAAGCACTGTGTATTGTAGAACTTGTGTGTTGACTTAGTCATTTTGTGTTTTCTGCCTCGTGCATCCTGTTGTATGTGTTTCCATGTAGATTTTGTAAATATGCTTATATGTAGATATCGTAAATACACCCTGTTCGGTGGTTTGTAGGAAGTCGTATTGTATTATTGTATTTGGCTAGATAGGGAGCGAGGGAAGGACATGTATTTTCTTTTCTTTTCTTTGGATCAGGTTAACTGATGCCCCTTTTCCGCCAAAAAGAACCGGGTGCTGGTTCAGAGCTAGCGCTGGTGCTGGTTCAAAGTTGGTTCCACTGGCGAACCTTCTAAGAACCGGTTTGCCTTTCCGTCGGCTAGAGAGCATCACAGAGCCGAGTCTGACGTCACTGTATACGTGTCACGTGTGCCAGCAACGTTAGCGCAGCAGCGACAAACACAAACACAACAATAGCAGATGTTGCTTTACTGTTAATGCTCATGGCTTTGTGAACCTACATTAACACCCAAACGCGGCGAATCCAACGTGTACGTGCAGCTCCATGTAATCTGTATAAACGGAGGTTGTTATCGAGAAAGTACATAACGTTATTTTATCATTAACACAGAAAAAGTTAGCCTTAGCATGTAGCTACTTACTATCATGTGTGCTGATAGTGTATCATATCGTGGTAAAGTAAAAGTGTATTAAACATTAGTATACTTAAGGTACATTATCAAATGTGCTAACAGTAGCCCCGCCCACAGCCCCGCCCACAGCCACTAACCCAAGCGGTTCTTAAGTGTAGACCAGCAACGTTTTGGTGCTACTTAAGAACCACTTTTCCTGGTTCAGAGCCGGTGCTTTGGCTGTCGAAAAAAGAAAGAACTGGTTCTAAATTAGGCTCCGAACCAGCACTCAAACTGCCTTGGTGGAAAAGGGGCATGAGTGGTACTTGTTGTTAGAGGGAATTTTATTTATTATTTTGGCCTTTCCGACTTCTGAAGCCGTCAGAACCTAAAAAAAATGAATAAATCCAAGAAGTGAAACTGTCGTGCCATGTTTTTTTTTTTTTTTTCCTTTTCTATTTTCATGCTGATTTTTATTTTTATCTGTACAGTATGTTACGGTCTGACCTAGACCAGGTCCTAACAAGGTCACATGACCATCACAGGCATGAAGACTAGACTAGTATTTGTGCTTAGTGCCTTAATTGAAACCTCTAGAAGTTTAATTTCTTTAAGTCTTTTTTAAACACAGTTATTTCTACACATCATCTTATACTAGGTAAAAGATTATATAAAGGTTTCAGAAGTTGCTTGAAATTATAGATGTGACAAAACATGGTCCAAACATGACTTGTTTAGGCTAGTATAGGACCTTCAAAAAAATAGTCCAAAAATAGCCCTAAATATGCTCTTATTGCAAAGTGGACTCTGGTTTGTCTCTTGATATCTATAAACTCTGCCTCCCCTCATTAGTATCAAGCTCACAGTAAACTCTATCCTCTATCTCCTTTTTTCTCCAGTAAAGAAAAGTGACCCAACACACCAACCTGGAGGAAATGGATGTGCTGAGAGATTTGTCACTGTGCTGCGCTTCATCGCTAGGAGGGAGATGATTTAACACACTTCAGACTCTCCTGCTGTCACTAAACGCTTTACTTTACCACTGCTTCAGGGACTAACGCAGTCATATCACAGGAACTTAAAGCTCATATGAAATATAGGCAGGAGACAGAAAGAGAGAGGGAGAGAGAGACAGAGAGAGAGAGAGAGAGAGAGAGAGACAGACTTGCTGTCACTCTTCTGGTCAATGCTCGAGTGGTTGTCTCACACTAACAAGCTCAGGGCTCTGGGGTTTATCTGCAGGATTTGAGTGTTGGTTGTATCATCTATCGGGCTGGAATGAAACCCTGCAGCTCCTGATATGATTAGTGACCTTTGAACAAGCCTGTATAGTGCTCATTTAACCAGGATAAACGTCTGCACTGTGAGGAACACACACACCACATTTCATCACTATGTAAAGTGTATTAACACTAAACCCCAACCCCTTTCCTCAACCCTAACCCCAACCCTTAGAAGTAACCGAAAGCCCAAAAATATCCCTAACCAGTAGGCTTACCCCTAAAGCTTAAACCCTATCCTTAACCTTAAACAGTAAGCTTAATCCAAACCTTAACGCTAGCCGCTATGCTTAACCTGAACTCCTAACACAAACCCTAACCAGTAATCTCAATCCCAACTCCAACCCTAACCCATAAACTACTTCTGCATGTGAATTAAAAATGAAGGTACACAGCTCTTCTCTAGAAATGAAGATACGAATAAAAGCCAGAAGTCCAGAGCAGGTGACTCTGGTTCCTTTCCTGGTTATTTACTCAACACCACTACATGTTTTAGTGCAAAAACTTTCAGTCAGTGGCGGAGCACGTTCCACAATTAGATAGATTAGATAGGTGTATCGTGGTGATGTTTATAGGCACAATAAAAACCTACAAGATCTCTTGGTACACATGGCTATGGCTAATAACAAAATTCAAAAGTTGAGAAGATTCAACCTTCCACTACTCATGATTCATTCATTCATTCATTTATTTTCTACCGCTTATCCGAACTACCTCGGGTCACGGGGAGCCTGTGCCTATCTCAGGCGTCATCGGGCATCAAGGCAGGATACAACCCAGGATACACCACCAATCAACCTACCATGCATGTCTTTGGACCGGGGGAGGAAACCGGAGTACCCGGAGGAAACCCCCGAGGCACGGGGAGAACATGCAAACTCCACACACACAAGGCGGAGGTGGGAATCGAACCCCCAACCCTGGAGGTGTGAGGCGAACATGTTAACCATTAATCCAACGTGCCCCCACTCATGATTCATTTCATTCATAATAAAGTTTGCAATGTGGGCTTACAACCGATTATGCAGAGGTTCAAACTGGGACCAAAAAATTGTGTGTGTGTGTATGTGTGTGTGTGTGTGTGTGTGTGTGTGTGTGTGTAGGTTTAAAAAAACCTGTTAAAAAAATCTATATTGGCGAAACCAAAAACAACTTAAAATACAGGATGAGTTTTTTTTTTTTATCTTAACACATCCGTAAACAAACGTTAGACAGATTGGTCTGCGTTCACTTTCAGGGCACCGAGTGCAGCAGCAGGGGGTTGTTTTATAGCAGGTTTGAAATTCAGCATTGCCTGGTCTGATGTACACAGAAAGATCAGAGACTCCCAGCAGATCAAACGACTACAAACAACACATCCCTCTGGGTCGTATTGAACCTTGGGTTAATTCATATCTGGCTACTAGGTACTGTATGATATGGAGGGGCAAAAACTTATTGGTTTTTGGACATAAATATTTTTTTATCAATCTTCTCCTTTTCACAGCAACAGATGAGGCCATTACATTCAGTTGTGATTGTGAACCTAGTCATGGGAATTATGGGTTGAATTATTTTAATAATCAGGGTTTTTGTTTAATTATTAAAGGTGCGGTGTACGATGTTTGAAAGCCAATGTTGACATTTGAAATCACCAAAACAAACACACCTCTAACCCAAATGGGTGTCACTCCTGTTTTGATAGCTCCGCCCCACACATACATACGTAACCCAGGCAACTATTATGGCGGAACCTGCTGGGGCAGCTGGCCGAGGGGATATTTTTATCAATAAATGAACACAATGAGTAATACTATGGTAATACAAATGTGTTTTTGTAGTACTGTGTGTTTTAGCGTGAAAGGTTTAGTTCCGTTTCACGTCGAAGACGACGTTCAGTTCTCTCCAGCGCTGGAAAGCTGATCCTATATTAACACGTGTCCTGCTTCTTGCCTTATCGTAAGCCTTTTTCGCTTTTCGTTTTTATCCCCCATGTCAATGTTTCAATCGCTTTCTGCTAACGTCACACATGCGCACTGAACACTATCTCCGCCGCGTATTGGCAAGACACGCCCCTTTCTGCTCATTGGCTACACGTTTGTTTTGTTTGTCGTCCCGACAACAACGTGCACCTCACCTTTAAGAGTAAAAGTTTACATGCATCAAGGTGAAAGATATTTATTCTCCAGCTTTGCACAGCTCCACAGATTTATGTTAGCATACCGTATACTTCTTTTAAAACATCAGTTAGCACAGATACTTTGTACACATCAGAGCTAACTGTAAATCATTTCAGCTTTATAAAAAATTGATAAGAAGTTTACATTTAGCAAGCTTTAGAGAAAGGCCTTTTTTAAACTTGATACCATGGGGGGAAAAAATCCTAGCAACTCTGAACCAAGAACTCTCCAAATCCACCTCCACAAATCCGGTTCCTTTGACTGGAAACAACTGAAGGCAACACAAGCATCTGTACAAGTCATTGTATGTACAGTACATATGAAACATCTTGGGATCCACACAGTCACTGAATCGTTCAGGAAGAAGGCACGAACTAACACCCAGGGATGAATGAACTTGTGCCTCGGGTAGAATTTTGAGACACAGGAAGTAGAGATCCTTTGGAATAGGAAGTCGTTTGTGAAATAGCTTTACTGTTTGTTGGCTAATTCTGAAAATTCAGTGTGAAGATACACTGATGCGTCATAAACATAATATCTGTGAAAGTACTATTTAGATTATAGATTAATTCTGAGGAACATATTTCTATATTATTTACATATTATTTATTTAGAGCAGCATCATGATGGTTGTTGTCGCCTTACAGCTCCACGGTAACGGGTTGGATCCTGAGCTTGGCGGTTCAGTTGGGTTAGGGTTAGGGTTAGGGTTAGGGGTTTGTGTGTCTCCTAGGGTTAGGATTGTGTGTTATCTCCTTTCTGGTCAGGTCTTCATCAGTGAACATTTGAAGACTTCAGTAGGAAGGAATTAGTGTTGGGTCTGTGGTGAACTCCGAAATGACTCTGACCTGTTAGTTCTTCAGGAGCTCTTGGTTACAAAATTCTATTCAACTATAAACTGTTCTATAAAGGACATTATTTACATTTATATTATTTCCTAAGGGGGAAATACCGTTCGCCTCACTCCTCCAGGGTCGGGGTTCGATTCCCGCCTCCGCCTTGTGTGTGTGGAGTTTGCATGTTCTCCCCGTGCCTCGGGGGTTTCCTCCGGGTACTCCGGTTTCCTCCCCCGGTCCAAAGACATGCATGGTAGGTTGATTGGCATCTCTGGAAAATTATCCATAGTGTGTGATTGCATGAGTGAATGAGAGTGTGTGTGTGTGTGCCCTGTGATGGGTTGGCACTCTGTCCAGGGTGTATCCTGCCTTGATGCCCGATGACGCCTGAGATAGGCACAGGCTCCCCGTGACCCGAGGTAGTTCGGATAAGCGGTAGAAGATGAATGAATGAATGAATGAATGAATGAATCTCCTTCCGGGGGCACGGTGGCTTAGTGGTTAGCACGTACGCCTCACACCTCCAAGGTTGAGGGTTCGATTTCCGCCTCCGCCTTGTGTGTGTGGAGTTTGCATGTTCTCCCCGTGCCTCGGGGGTTTCCTCTGGGTACTCCGGTTTCCTCCCCTGGTCCAAAGACATGGTTGATTGGCATCTCTGGAAAATTGTCCGTAGTGTGTGAGTGTGTGAGTGAATGAGAGTGTGTGTGTGCCCTGCGATGGGTTGGCACTCCGTCCAGGGTGTATCCTGCCTTGATGCCCAATGACGCCTGAGATAGGCACAGGCTCCCCGTGACCCGAGGTAGTTCGGATAAGCGGTAGAAAATGAATGAATGAACCTTCTGTGTTTCTCAGATACGTTCGGTATCAGACATAATGACTCGCATCTCGTACAGTATCGTCATCGCGATATCCGACAAATCGGTTATATACTATGTATGTACTTATACATCTAATCTGCTGCAGGAAAAGTCAGAAACTGTGGCGGTTCAAAGTGATTTTATCTTCTCTTCCCCTCTCACAACAGAGATCTACCACAATAGCAATAAAATATTTTGTGTTATTACCTCAGACAGCTCATCACAGGCACATCATTCATATTCTAATTAACAGGAGCCTCAAAGGGCAGCGTGGTGCTCGTTAGGATTATCTCCAACCTGTGAGATGTCTTATACATCATCCTGGATTTTCTCTCTTTCTCCATCTTATTGAAAGAGACACATTCTCCCGAAAGGTTCAGAAGTCTGAATAGCAGCCAGTTTGGCAGACGAGGATCCCCTACCGGTGGTAAATGTGAGCGTGTGACTAAGTGAGTAAGCACAGGCTCCGAACACCCACGCTGCGGGAAATGAAAGTACCGATGACTCCGAGCTCTGATCTTTCTTTCTGTCGGATAGATCAGAGGTGCTGCAATCGTTGCGAGGCACCTGGGGCTTCATGAAAGAATGCTGTACACGTGCAAAGAGGTCGCATTCTGAATGTTAGCTCTGGGAAAGCGAGAGCTCTGAGGGTAATGAATTTAAAGCCCGGACACCAAGTACAGGTAAGAGTAATAATCTGAACCCTGAAGCAGTTACAGCAGTAACAACAAATCTCAGGCATGCTGACTACATAAAGCTGATAACAGAAAGATTAACAACAAGAAGAACAGAAGAAGGTTCAATCCTGAATCGGTCAAAAGGAAAGCAGCTCTGATTATAACAACTTACAAGGAACTTCCGTACGATTTAGTTTTTATTTAACATTTATGGAAGGAGTCTCGGGGGGCACGGTGTCTTAGTGGTTAGTACGTTCACCTCACACCTCCAGGGTTGGGGGTTCGATTCCCGCCTCCACCTTGTATGTGTGGAGTTTGCATGTTCTCCCTGTGCCTCGGGGGTTTCCTCCGGGTACTCCAGTTTCCTCCCCCGGTCCAAAGACATGCATGGTAGGTTGATTGGCATCTCTGGAAAATTATCCATAGTGTGTGATTGCGTGAGTGAATGAGAGTGTGTGTGTGCCCTGTGATGGGTTGGCACTCCGTCCAGGGTGTATCCTGCCTTGATGCCCAATGACGCCTGAGATAGGCACAGGCTCCCCGTGACCCGAGGTAGTTCGGATAAGCGGTAGTAGAAAATGAGTGAGTGAGTGAGTGAGTGAGTGGAAGGAGTCTCCAGTACCAACGGTTGGTACCATTCAGAAGAATTTACGCCTTGTAGACAAGCTGCGTTTTTGTTGCTGATCAAATCAAATCAAATCAAATTTTATTTGTCACATACACATACATACATACATACAGGGTACGACATGCAGTAAAATGCTTTATGCAACTGTCCGGTATAAGAATAAAAAGTATAAAAAAAGCAAAAAATAATAATAGAATAAAATAATAATAGAATAATAAAAAAAGTATAAACTATATAAGAAAACTATATAAAAACTATATAAAAATATGAAAATATTTTTCGGCTGTGGACGTCGCTCGGCCCCCCTGTTCGGCTGTGGACGTCGCTCGGCCCCCCTGTTCGGCTGTGGATGTCGCTCGGCCCCCCTGTTCGGCTGTGGACGTCGCTCGGCCCCCCTGTTCCGCTGTGGACGTCGCTCGGCCCCCCTGTTCGGCTGTGGATGTCACTCTGCCCCCCTGTTCTGCTGTGGACGTCGCTCGGCCCCCTGTTCGGCTGTGGATGTCACTCTGCCCCCCTGTTCGGCTGTGGATGTCACTCTGCCCCCCTGTTCGGCTGTGGACGTCGTTCGGCCCCCCTGTTCAGCTGTGGACGTCGCTCAGCCCCCTGTTCGGCTGTGGACGTCGCTCGGCCCCCCTGTTCGGCTGTGGACATCGCTCGGCCCCCCTGTTCGGCTGTGGATGTCACTCGGCCCCCCTGTTCGGCTGTTATTTCACCGTGTTGTTTTTATTATTAAACCCCTGTCATTTGAAGCTATCCTGCATATGGGTCTGTCTCCCTCCTACCCAGACTGTGACAGTTACTCTACTCTACTCTATTATACTCTATTCTACTCCTAAGACTCATGTAGGAAAGATCGTATTTACGAGTTGAACTCATGAGAACGCCGCCACAAAGTCGTAATAACGTCTAATTTTTTTAGATCGGGGCGTGTCAGTAAGATCGGGGGCGTGTCAGTAAGAAATCACGGTTTTTCATTTGATGAAATAACAATTATATTTGTCACAGAAGCTGATTTCACTTATTAAGTGTAAATACGATACAGTAGCATCGTACATGTCTTCTAGAAAATTCAAGAATCCTTGCTGTATTTTTCTTGTATTAAAATTAACAAAAGGTTCACCTTCAACCTCGGTCTGACTGATACCCGACCTCGTAAATACGACTTCGCATCTCGTTAGTATGACTTCACATCTCGTAAATACCGTATAAAATTCCCAGTAGGACATGAACACAAGGACAATCCCAACTGCCATGTTTTATTCTTAGCTTCATCAAGACACATTGATGATTCTTTACACACTCTAAAATCCTGAAGGGTGATTACTGTAAAGCGATTACCTTTAAAAAATGATTTTAAAAAGCTTGAAGCGTAACCACAAAGAAAGGAAGAGAAAAAGACCGGAAAGCAGTTTGCTGAAGAATCCTGTGAATGTACGTATGAGATGTTTCTATAAAAGGTGAACAAAGCTTTTACAATGTGAATCATTTGGTCCGGAGAAGAATCTCTCTCGGTTTGTGCCGTGAAATTGAACTCAGCAATTGAATCCGGAGCTTATAAAAGTGACACGCTTTTACAGAAAGAGTTTGAGTTGCTGGAGGTTTCTATCATGCTGCACTGCTGTGTGGTCATGGCGCTCTATAACCTTTAATAATACTGTAATGAAAGCTGAGAGAGAGAGAGAGAGAGAGAGAGAGAGAATGGTGTGACTGCTGGACCTGTGCTGAGGTCAGGAAGAGGTCCAGGGTTTCCAGCGTGATGCTCACACTCCCTGACAGCTAATTACACACTAATGTTTACTACAGCGCTGTCCAAAACACACACACACACACACACACACACACACACAGGTTTACAGGGACAATCTCAGCTGGTGCTGCCTTCTGAAGATGAGCATTATAGATTCAAAGCCACGTGAAAGATTAGACACCGGAGAGAAATCCTTTTTAAACACTACAGGAAAGGTGAAATGTCGAGTCGCTGGAAGAGATGATTCACTCTGACGCTCGTCTTCAATATATTTGTTTTTTTCCCCAAAAACATTTATTTATGTTTAATTGATTATTAATTAGGGGGCACAGTGGCTTAGTGGTTAGCATGTTCGCCTCACACCTCCAGGGTTGGGGGTTCGATTCCCGCCTCCGTCTTGTGTGTGTGGAGTTTGCATGTTCTCCCCGTGCCTCGGGGGGTTTCCTCCGGGTACTCTGGTTTCCTCCCCCGGTCCAAAGACATGCATGGTAGGTTGATTGGCATCTCTGGAAAATTGTCCGTGATTGTGTGAGTGAATGAGAGTGTGTGTGTGCCCTGCGATGGGTTGGCACTCCGTCCAGGGTGTATCCTGCCTTCATGCCCGATGACGCCTGAGATAGACACAGGCTCCCCGTGACCTGAGGTAGTTCGGATAAGCGGTAGAAGATGAAGATAATCGGTCTGATATATATTGCTTTATGCTTTTTGAAGTTGAAAGTTGATTTTTATACCTTTAGAGTTACACTCCAGTGCTTGTTCTGGGTGTTTGGAAACAAGAGAAACACGGCGTGATTATTATTTCCTGCGTCTCTCTCCGTCTGTCTATAAAAAACCCCAACAGTTCTCCGCCTTGCTTTTTCACGCTTTTCCAGTTACAGAAAATGACACACAAAGCCAGCATTGTTCTGAGAATTTGAATATCTACGATGGCACGAATTGTTATTAACGTGACTAACTGTGAACATTCAGAAATAAAGCCATGAATACTTACAGAAGACTCCAGACGATCGTACGCCTCTTCGCAAGCTTAAAATCAAGGAGGAGTCGTTTGTTTCAAGAGAACAATTTCACTAGAACTCTGTGGTTTTTAGACGCTTTATGTAGAAGGTTTCACATCATTTCATATAGATCATGTTTTTATTTTTGCACATGGTTCATTAATTATTAAGTAGGATCCATTTCCAGACGTCGTTTTCAGTTTCCGTTTCCACTCCTACTTAATCCAGCCAGCGTGTCAGTGCAGGTATCGGCATCATACTACGACCTAACACACACACACACACACACACACACTTACGGCTGATCTCCGATCAGTCACACACCTGAATCCGTATTCATAAAAACTCTAATAATGATCTTAGAGAGCTCTTAATATTGCTTCAAAATTTCTAACTATGAATCTGAGCAAGGAAAATACAACAACTTTTATCTTAGAGAGGAGGCGGAGCTTAACCTGTTACTAGGTGACACGTTTATTTTAAGACTGTGATTGGTCGTCGAATTTAAAAAAATATAGGCGTGTTTATAGGAGTCTTGTTTCTATGTTAAGATATTTGAGTCAAACCGTCCGGCACCTCAGGAGGGGGAAGCAGTGCCCTGCTCACACTGTTTACAGTGGAAGTGGGAATCTGCTGACTTCGACTGGGGACATTCTCGGACGGTGGAAGGAGTACTTCGAGGATCTCCTCAACCCAACCGACGTGTCTTCCACTGAGGAAGCAGAGGCAGAGGGCTCGGTTGAAGACTCATCGATCCCCCAAGCTGAGGTCACTGAGGTGGTTGAGAAGCTCCTCAGTGGCAAGGCACCGGGGGTGGATGAGATCCGCCCTGAGCACCTCAAGTCTCTGGATGTTGTGGGGCTGTCTTGGTTGACACGCCTCTGCAACATCGCGTGGCGGCTGGGGACACTGCCTCTGGACTGGCAGACTGGGGTGGTGGTCCCTCTGTTTAAGAAGGGGGACCGGAGGGTGTGTTCCAACTACAGGGGGATCACACTCCTCAGCCTCCCCGGAAAAGTCTATGCCAGGGTACTGGAGAGGAGAATTCGGCCGATAGTTGAACCTCGGATTCAGGAGGAACAATGCGGGTTTCGTCCCGGTCGTGGAACACTGGACCATCTCTACACCCTCACCAGGTTGCTGGAGGGTTCATGGGAGTTTGCCCAACCAGTCCACATGTGCTTTGTCCGGTCCCTATATGACCGGAGCAGGAGTTTGGTTTGCATTGCCGGCAGTAAGTCAGACTTGTTCCCGGTGCATGTTGGACTCTGGCAGGGCTGCCCTTTGTCACCGGTCCTGTTCATTATTTATATGGACAGGATTTCTAGGCGCAGTCGGGGGCCAGAGGGTGTCCGGTTTGGGGACCACAGGATTTTGTCTCTGCTTTTTGCAGATGATGTTGTCCTGTTGGCTTCTTCAAATCAGGACCTCCAGCATGCACTGGGACGGTTTGCAGCCGAGTGTGAAGTGGCGGGGATGAGAATCAGCACCTCCAAGTCCGAGGCCATGGTTCTCAGCCGGAAAAGGGTGGCTTGTCCCCTTCAGGTTAGTGGAAAGCTCCTGCCTCAAGTGGAGGAGTTTAAGTATCTTGGGGTCTTGTTCACGAGTGAGGGAAGGATGGAGCGGGAGATCGACAGGCGGATCGGTGTATCTTCTGCAGTGATGCGGTCGATATACCGGTCTGTTGTGGTGAAGAAAGAGCTGAGCCGCAAGGTGAAGCTCTCTATTTACCAGTCGATCTACGTTCCTACCCTCACCTATGGTCATGAGCTTTGGGTCATGACCGAAAGGACAAGATCCCGGTTACAGGCGGCCGAAATGAGTTTCCTCCGCAGGGTGGCTGGGCGCTCCCTTAGAGATAGGGTGAGGAGCTCGGTCACTCGGGAGGAGCTCAGAGTAGAGCCGCTGCTCCTCCACATCGAGAGGAGTCAGCTGAGGTGGCTCGGGCATCTGTTCCGGATGCCTCCTGGACGCCTCCAGGGGGAGGTGTTCCGGGCATGTCCAACCGGGAGGAGGCCCCGGGGAAGACCTAGCACACGCTGGAGGGACTATGTCTCTCGGCTGGCCTGGGAACGTCTCGGTATTCCCCCGGAGGAGTTGGAGGAAGTGTCTGGGGAGAGGGAAGTCTGGGTTTCCTTGCTTAAACTGCTGCCCCCGCGACCCGGCCCCGGATAAGCGGTAGAAGATGGATGGATGGATGGATGGATGGATATTTGAGTCTATATGGTGTAGGGATTACGTTCGTGACCGATCATGTTAGAGATGTTTTAACATTTGTATGTTATAAATGTAATGGAAATGGAAATGTAAACATCTCTGACGCAAAGCAGAAATGTCATAGAGACAAATTTTTTGGGTTAAGATTCTTTATGAATAACTTTTATCTTTGCTAGGATCTTCTCTTTAGTTTTAATGGGAAACGCCCACTTTTCTAAGAATTACGTCACTATGAGAAACTCTTTGTACTAAGAATTTTCATTAATTCGGGCCCTGGGCTTTATAATACACACACACACACACACACACACACACACACACACACACTTGCACATAAAATATAAATAACATAAATAGGTTTTGCTCTTTTTTGATCTGTTCACTGGACATACCAAGCCTTCTGTGTGAAATCATCTGGTTGTCGACTCGGAATTGTGCCTTTTTTTGTGTGTTTCTGCTTTTGCCCTTAACTGTTAGTCTGTTGATTTCCTGATTGTTTGCCTGCTGTTTTTAAAATCAAACGCTTCCTGTTCTGGCTGAGCAGAAGAAAGCAGATGGGAAAATTAAAATACCAGAAAAAATTCAGCATGAAAATAATATCTGAATTACTCTCTCACTCATTTTCTACTGCTTATCCGAACTACCTCGGGTCACGGGGAGCCTGTGCCTATCTCAGGCATCATCGGGCATCAAGGCAGGATACACCCTGGACAGAGTGCCAACCCATCGCAGGGCACACACACACTCTCGTTCACTCACGCAATCACACACTACGGACAATTTTCCAGAGATGCCAATCAACCTACCATGCATGTCTTTGGACCGGGGAAGGAAACCGGAGTACCCAGAGGAAACCCCCGAGGCACGGGGAGAACATGCAAACTCCACACACACAAGGCAGAGGCGGGAATCGAACCCCCAACCCTGGAGGTGTGAGGCAAACGTGCTAACCACTAAGCCACCGTGACCCCTATCTGAATTGCGATTCAGGAATTTTTTTAAAACAATGCAGTTGAGCTCTTTGGGTTTACTGTAGACTCAGACTGCAATTTTGTCTGCTCTAAAAAAATAGATGAATGAATAAATAAATAAATAAATAAATTCTCACCAATGGTACTAAATTAGCCAATCAGCTACATGCACAATATTTATCTGTTCACTGCGTTTCTTTTTTTTTCTCACTGCGGTCTGGATCTGATGGATTTCTAAATGAATCGGCTCACTGTGTAGAGCAGGGGCCGGTACGACCTCGCTGCTGTGATCAATACTCCAATCTGGTCTCTGTGTACCTGGGTGTAGGTCGGATCAATAACAACACGCTGCACTTTATTTAAAACTGATCTCCCCGCCCTCCACCTTTCATTAGCCTGAGAGAGAGAGAGAGAGAGAGAGAGTGTGTGTGTGTGAGTGTGTGTGTGTGTGAGTGTGTGTGTGTGTGTGACTGTGTGTGTGAGAGTGTGTGTGTGTGAGTGTGTGTGTGTATGTGTGTGTGTGTGTGTGAGTGGGTGTGTGTGTGTGTGAGTGTGGGTGTGTGTGTGTGCGTGTGTGTGTGTGTGTGTGTGTGAGTGTGTGTATGTGTGTGGGAGTGTGTGTGTGTATGTGTGTGTATGAGTGTGTGTGTGTGAGAGTGAGTGTGTGTGTGTGTGTGTGTGTGTATGTGTGTATGTGAGAGTGTGTGTGTGTGTGTGTGAGTGTGTGTATGTGTGTGTGTATGTGTGTGTGAGTGTGTGTGTGGGTGTGTGTGAGTGTGTATGTGTGTGTGTGTGTGAGTGTGTGTGTGTATGTGTGTGTGTGTGTGTGTATGTATGAGTATGTGTGTGTGTGAGTGTGCGTGTGTGAGTGTGTGTGTGAGTGTGTGTGTGTGTATGTGTGTGTATGAGTGTGTGTGTGTGAGTGTGTGTGTGTGTGTGTAATTACACTTTATTTATTACAAACGCTTTTCCAAAACATCTGATTGTTTTCTATTACATTCATACTTGGGATCCTGTAGAACACAGAGGCCTGAACATCTTTACAGCTTACTTTAGAATAAAATACCGATACTCAAGCTACGTCTGTAAAACTAACGTTCACAGAATTAGCATTTTCAAAATTAGAATCCGTAAAACTAGCGTCTGTAAAACTAATGGCTGCAAAACTATCATCTGTAAAATTTGTACGTCTAAAATTAGCTTTTTTGAAACTAGCATCTGTAAAAATGTTACTGTAAAACTAGCATCTGTAAGACTAACGCCTGTAATATTAGCACATGCAAAATTAGCGTCTGTAAAGTGAGTGTGCATAAAATATAGAATCTTTCAAACTATCATCTGTAAAACTACGGTCTGTAAAATTAGTGTCTGTGAAAGTAGCATCTACAAAATTTCAGCAAAAGTAGATAAAAAAAAAAAGTTAACAAAAATCTAACCCACTTCTAACATTTTGTTATTTTAGTTTATTTTTGATGCTGACACACGAGTTGATTCAGACCGGCTCATCTTTAATAAACTGATAAATTAGTACAGAACAAAGTCGAAGAGTCACAATACCACAATAAGTGCCATTATAACTGATATGTTAGAATGACAAAGCTAAATACGTTAATGACATCCTGTGGAAGAAATCTCCATAAAGGTCTTGTCTTGTCCTGAAAATTAAATTTGGAATGAAATTTTTTTAACTTAAATTCAGTCCAGTCATGATTTCAGACCCTGGTGTACGTCTACAGGATTTAATGTTGCGAAATGTCGCCCTCTCTGGTGGGAAAATGCTACTGCGGACAGCCTTGGTGTGTTAGCCTTGGTGTGTTATTGTGTAGATTGGGATGCATCACAAAAAATATACCTGATGTTATCATGGACTCGTCCACATATTTCCACAAAGTACCCGGGATTTTTGTTGATTTTTATGAAAGCTGGCAACCTGAGACACGGCAAGCTCTTAAATGTGGGAGTGTCCAGTGACACCACAAAAAACATCAGTGCAGATCACATGATAGGATATATATATATATATATATATATATATATATATATATATATATATATATATATATATAATGATAGGATGCAGATAAACACAAATCTCAACAAACAACAAATCTCCCTCCAGAATATTTCATTTTAACCGCAAAATTCACAATTGTATAGTTATCACCATGGCAACCAGAATGATGTCATAATCTTATGCTCAATACATATTACACAATAACTTATATATATTTACAAGCTAAATTAATTATGCTATATGATTTAAAGCAATGTTTAAGTGTTTTGTTGTCATTTGTTATTTGTAAACAAACAAACAAGGCATTTGTTATTTCCTGCCAATTCAGAGCTGTCAGTTAGGACTTCCTGTGTCATGAGTTGGTTTAATATAAGACTGGATGAAATAGTTACAGACAATTTATGGTGTTCTTCCTCGTGTTCCTCCAAGTGTTAAACTATATTATATATAAAAATATATATATCGAGAGTTGAAACATTACACACATGAGAACTAGAACAAACAACACAAGCTAAAGCTAGCAAACATCAGCCACGATCCAAAGCGTTTGAGTCTCAGCGTTTCCTGTGGTGAACTCTGTGGTTCTCACTTCTCGCTCCTCCTCTCCTTTAGAAAACGAAGGATTTCTGTTCATTCTCCTTAAAGCTCCTTCTCTTTTGTCGACAGATGAAGCTAGTGAGGCGCTTAGTGCTCTTTCTCTTATCTCTTTCGCTCTGCATGGTTTCGCTTTTAAGCCTCGCTATCTATGCTAACACAAAAATAAGGCTATTTATCGAGGCCGGCTGCTCGCTAGTTCACACGGTCGTTGTCAGGGACGTCATAATCCGTCTGATAAAGAAAGAAGAGCTAAGGGAATGTCTTAGACATGGAAAGGCAGTCTGAGCACGGTGTAGGTGGTACGATTACATTTTTTTAAAAGTAACATCCATAAAATTAACATCTGTAAAATTAGTAAGTATAAAATCTAGCATCTTTAAAATTCCGCACAACCAGTGTCTGTAAAATTATCGGCTGTTAAATTAGCATCCGTAAAACCAGTGTCTGTAAAATTAGCGTCTGTAAAATTAGCATCCGTACAACCAGTCTGTAAAATTAGCATCCGTACAACCAGTGTCTGTAAAATTAGCATCTTTGAAATTAGTGTCTGTAAAATTCTGGCAAAAGTAGATACTTCAAAAAGTGTTAATGAAAATATATCCAATTTAAAATATTTTGCATTCATTTGTAACATTATTGTTTTTATTCCTCATATATAAGGTTTAAAAAAAGCCTTCGCAGCTCGTGTCTGTGTTTTTTACACCACTTTTACAGATTTACTGATAAGGAAATGTTTGTGTTGTGAACTTATGTTTGTTTCAGTGTGATGTGGACTTGCTAAATAAATAACGCTGAAGGAAGCTGAAGGAAGCTGAAGGAAGCTGAAGGAAGCTGAAGGAAGCTCTGAGTAAAGCTGAAGGAAGCTCTGAGGACTTTATCATGAAGATCTAGAGGTCGCGAGCTCCCGCTGTTCTTAACGCCCCATTAGCCTTCACTTTGCTTGCTGTGTTTGTTTCCTGATAACACAACACTAACTTGGCAGCTGTAATCAGTCCACCAACACACACACACACACATGATGGTCAGCATCCTAAGTTTAATCATCTTCATCTAGGCTTCTGCAATCAGGAGGTGAAAGATAACGGACCTCCTCCCTCCACACACACACACACACGCACACACATGCACACTCACACTCACACAGAAACACTCACACGGAAACACACACACGTGCAAACGCACACTCACACACCTTTTCCATTAGTGAAAAACCGCATGTTTCCATCAAAGTGTCATCAGGACATGACTCTCGTTCTTTTTTCATCCTCTGTTCTTTATCTGTCTATCAACAGAGGCTCAGTTTACCCACGATTCTCCACGCAGTCCTGCACTACGGAGTTAAAAATAGTTTCTTCTTTATTAAACACACATCTGCTGCTGAAATTTCCACGCAAGCACCTTCAAATAAATAACAAAATGATTGCTTTTTTAAAAAAAGAAATCTTTTAAATAAGTTTTCTTTTTGCAGATTAAATATTTTCCTATTTTAGATTTATTTGTAAATATTTACAATTATTTACGCTGCTGAATTCTCCAATCTGATTGGTCAGAAGTGTCCATGAATTTACTGACAGCAGCTCTGACTGTTCTAAATGTCTGACAGTTAAATCTCCAGTTTATTTTCATATTAACGCACTCATTATAGACAGATGAATAAATGGATGGTGGATAGATAGATAGATAGATAGATAGATAGATAGATAGATAGATAGATAGATAGATAGATAGATAGAGAGATAGATAGATAAATAATAAGATAAATAATAAGATAGATAAATAATAAGCAGAGGTAGATAGATAGATAGATAGATAGCTAGATAGATAGATAGATAGATAGAGAGATAGATAGAGTAGATAACAAGATAAATAATAAGATAGATAAATAATAAGCAGAGGTGTATAAGAGAAGAAAATAGAGCCTCCCTGTTCGGATGTGACCCAGGAACTGTTTCCTTGTGAACTTCACTCATACTGTGCAGCTTGGGCAGAGAAACGCTGCATGATTCTATAACTAAATAACTATATAAAATATAGTTTATACTTTTTATTTATCTACCTCCTTTTGGTTTTATTTTTTATCCTTAATTCCATTCCTTTTTATGCTCGAATACCGGACAGACGTAAAAAGCATTTCACTGCATGCTGTACTCTGTATGTGTGTGTATGTGACAAATAAAATTGAATTTGATTTGATTTGAGATAGATAGATAGATAGATAGATAGATAGATAGATAGATAGACAGACAGACAGACAGACAGATAGACAGACAGATCGATAGATAGATAGATAGATAGATAGATAGATAGATAGATAGATAGATAGATAGATAGATAGATAGATAGATAGATAGACCCATGTCTACAAATTTAGAAACTTGATGGCAATAACTTGGGTCAGTATGAGGAAGAG
>NC_083482.1:15287904-15297904 GCF_030014155.1 Tachysurus vachellii | reverse complement strand
AATGAGAGTGTGTGTGTGTGTGCCCTGTGATGGGTTGGCACTCCATCCAGGGTGTATTCTGCCTTGATGCCCGATGACACCTGAGATAGACACAGGCTCCCCGTGTACTTGGACTATACTGAGACTACTCTGAGACTATACTGAGACTATTGTAAGACTATGCTAGGACTACACTGAGACTATACTAAGACTGCACTAAGACTGTTATGAGACTGTACTGAGACTATACTGCTACTAAATTGAGACTATATTAAGACTGTACTAAGATTTTATTCAGACTGTTCTGAGACTATACTGAGACTACTCTGAGACTATACTGAGACTATTGTAAGACTATGCTAGGACTACACTGAGACTAAACTGAGACTGCACTAAGACTGTTATGAGACTATACTGCTACTAAACTGAGACTATACTGAGACTACTCTGAGACTATGCTGAGACTATTGTAAGACTATGCTAGGACTACACTGAGACTAAACTGAGACTGCACTAAGATTGTTATGAGACTATACTGCTACTAAACTGAGACTATACTGAGACTACTCTGAGACTATACTGAGACTGTGTAGAAACTGTACAGATACTATACAGAGACTATAATGAGACAATTCTGAAACTATACTGAGATTAATCCAAGACTATATTGATGCTATATGCAAAATACAATAAGTATCCTGAGAAGACGATACAGAGACTATAATAAAATTACATACTTCTTAGAGTTAAGACGCTCTCTCTCTCTCCTTCTCTCTCTCTCTCTCTCTCCTTCTCTCTCTCTCTCCTTCTCTCTCTCTCTCTCTCTCTCTCTATCTCTCTCTCTCTCTCTCTCTCTCTCTCTCTCTCTAACACACACACTCACAAACAAAAACCTTTAGTGTGTCAGCAGAAAGGTTAATCAATGTAATAGCATAAAACCGAGCGATGGGGGAAGCAGCGAAAAGGCCACAATATCATATAGACTCCTGACATCCGTCTAGATTTCTGCGCTCCATTTTTCCTCTATGTTTCTATGCCTTAAATAAATCTGTGGAATTAAAGAGAATTTTAAACTCACGATTAATAATTCGTTCAGTAATAGAGTGTCAGTAATAGAGTGCCAGTAATAGAGTGTCGGTAATAGAGTGGTACAATTTTCTCTTCAACAAATGGAAATTATTGGTCTCTATTCTTGGTATTTAAAAAAAAATATCTGTAAAAATCCATTTAATAAACGGCCACGCATATTTTGTGAGGTCCTCGAACAATCGAACGACGTGGAATGAGATTCGTGAGCAAGCGTGTGTTTATCTTTTTAATATAAAAAATGAATACAAACTTTTCAGAGAAAATTCCCACTCCAACGTCATTATTTCAGTAAAATGAACCTGATATTGGGGAGTATGACAGCTCTACAGCTCAACCAGACAGACACTGCACTGCTGTTGGAGAGCCACTTTACAGCTACTTTATTTTACGTCCTCTCAGATCTAAAGCGGACGAGCTGGCGGTAGGCCAGGAGATTGGCAGGACGTAATGGAGTCTTTGCCAAGTCATGCTTCACAGACAGCTAAAAAAGTGTCGCTGGCTATTGCTGGAGATATACTTTAAGAAGCTTTTAGTGAAGAACTTCAGCAAATTACCTAAAGGCATGCAGTAAAACACGGAAAGTAATTTGTTTGGGGAAAAAAAAACAACCAAAAATAAAATAAAATAAAATAAAATAAATAAATAAAAACCAGCAGAAGGTGTGAAACCTGCATCGCTATAAATCACTCAAATTGTTGAACCCGCCTTAATAAAACTAGCCTTCGGAAAGACTAGGTTCTTGTGTAGGTGGTGTGGTATTAAATAAATAAATAAATAAATAAATAAATAAATAAATAAATATTTCAACATGAATTCAGCTACATGTCCCAATATTAATAATATGACCTTTTTACAGGAAAAGGGTTGTCTTAGTTTTTAGAGATGTTGCTTATACTGAAATCGATATGGCCTGAGGTTAAACTTAAAATATTAAAATAAATAAATAAATAAATAAATAAATAAATAAATAAATAAATAAATCAACAATGGGTGGTTAAAAAAGTTGATCCATTTCTGATTATTTATTTATTATTACTCTTATTTGTTATTCTATTATTCTTATATTGTTTTATTATTTATGTTTCACCTCTCTTATAAAACATATTTTATTTTCATTCATTCATTCATCTTCTACCACTTATCCGAAGTGCCTCGGGTCACGGGGAGCCTGTGCCTATCTCAGGCGTCATCGGGCATCAAGGCAGGATACACACTGGACGGAGTGCCAACCCATCGCAGGGCACACACACACACACACACACACTCTCATTCAATCACACACTAGGGACAATTTTCCAGAGATGCCAATCAACCTACCATGCATGTCTTTGGACCGGGAGAGGAAACCGGAGTACCCGGAGGAAACCCCCGAGGCACAGGGAGAACATGCAAACTCAAACTCCACACACACAAGGTGGAGGCGGGAATCGAACCCCGACCCTGGAGGTGTGAGGCGAACGTGCTAACCACTAAGCCACCGTGCCCCCCTCATATTTTATTTTATTTTATTTTATTTTTTCTTACACCATAGCAGCTATATATAATCGTTCCTTCACCAGATTCTCTTTTTTCTCCCTTAACTATAATTTTAAAAAATAAATAATAATAAAAAGCTTACTGATAAGCACTGACACTGGAGACTCCTTCCACGAATGTCACATAAACATCTCCTTACAGGAAATGAAGCTCGAAGCTCATTTAATTTGCATTGAACTGAAGTGCTTTAATACAAGTCACAGGAATACTTAAGTGAAAGGTCACGGTACAAAATCGGTCATCCATCGGAATTCGTGTGTAAAAGTGGAAAACGGTACAGCGAAACAGCTGAGGGATTACAGGCAGCACAGGTGAGATGTTTTCAGAGCGTTCTTATACTGAATGGTCGAAGTGTGTGTGCTGTTTATCTGTGATCTTCCAGCACAGAGGTGTCTGATCTTATCCCGATGTGGGCCCACCCATCAGGTGTTCATTCTAACTCAACAGAAGCCACACTTGAGTCTAATAAAAGCCAGGATCAACTGATTAAACAAGTGGAATCAGGTGTGGAAGAAATTTGTATGTAGTTTAAATTTCCATTCCTGGAAAATTCGACGGTGTCGTTAAACATCCTGCTAAACGCTTTAATATTTCACATATTTCATGCTCTTCTTCACCCGGTGTTGCGCATTCATTATGTAGAAAACCACTTCCACAAACACGGATCTCTATATTCACACTCAGATCAATAAGGTCAAGCAACTGTGTGCTTCCAACACCCACACACACACCCACACACACACACACACACACACACACACACACAGCCTACATTAGAACAGTGTTATTCTGTGTTGTTGTGTGCGTCCTTCTCTTAACCTTTACAACCCAATACTGTTTTATGATCGGTTCTTTAACTTCCCTTTCTTTGTTTTTTTTTTTTATTTTATTTCTAGCTGTTAAACATTAGAACTCCAGAAAGCAGTCATACTGAGGTACAAAAGTATGTACATTTATCAGTACTTTTACTCACTCTCTCTCACACACACACACACTCTCATTCACTCACGCAATCACACACTACGGACAATTTTCCAGAGATGCCAATCAACCTACCATGCATGTCTTTGGACCGGGGAGGAAACCGGAGTACCCGGAGGAAACCCCCGAGGCACGGGGAGAACATGCAAACTCCACACACACAAGGTGGAGGCAGGAATCGAACCCCGACCCTGGAGGTGTGAGGTGAACGTGCTAACCACTAAGCCACCGTGCCCCCCCCCCCCCACACTTTTACTCAATTTTTGTCAATCTTTTTTTTTTTTATCAATCCTGATTTACTCACTAAAACCTGCCATAATGACACATCTGTTTCACCACTATTATTATCAGCAGAAAGCATGAAACCCTGTCTGTTTCCTGTGTGATTTCTGTTCCGCTGACTGTAACAGGACGACACAGACCTTCTCACAGGTACGATCTCTCGGCTCGGTTTTCTGATTGCGCAGGGAAGCGGGTGTATGATTGAACTGCGGTGGAAACTCAATCCGTGTCGTCCTGTCTTTTCCGTTTCTCCTCTACATTAATACTCCTCCCTCTGGGCTGCTCGCCTCCCTCCTTCCCCTCGCTCTGTGTTTCTCCTGCAGACCCCGACAGAGAGCTGAATAATCCCCCACCCTGCTTTCTGTAGCGCCTTTAATCTCCTTTAGCAGTGACAGCGAGATACAGTGCAACGCTGGCTCGCTTTCTCAGTGCAGCCTGAACGACCTATACATCATTGGTACTCGTCCCGAGAGAGCGAAGGAGTCTGGGCTTGTTAGCCCCTCGGGTCGGGACAATGCTTTTTTGGTATTCGATGATCGATCAGCTCGTCCTGGGAACTTAAAGACTCGGTCTTCCTGACAGTCACTGGAGCAGGAGGAACGTGTGCTCAGGGGTCTTCACTATCACAGGATTAAAAACAATTACTGTATTTAAAACAGCTCACTTTCTTGCTCAGTATTTACAACAGATCGATAGTGAATCAGCACCAGAATGAACTCAATCCCTGTATGTCCATATATTTCCATATATTATTAATATATCGTCACTGTCGGGCGGAAACTTGGTCAATTTCATATTTTTTCACATATCGATGCTATTGGTCAGTCCCCACGTGGGTCTGTTATTTTTACGTTATTAACCAATCTAAAGTCTTGAAAATAGCTTGAGCGCAAATCTCATAACTCCATTGGACACTTCAACTGTCCACCTCTTCCTCACTCCTCGGGAGAGCTTCGCGGCATATTTCTCCTCAAGAAGAGTCGCAACGAATCAACACGTCTTCTGAGGTAAATGTCTTCAAAACACTGGGCTCAAAGAAAAAAAAATCTTGACCCCCGCTAGTTCTGATGCTCGTCTGAGGACAGGAATTTAGCGCAAGACAATCCACTGCAACGCGGACTAAACCCTGTGTACTGCAGATAAGGTACAGCGTTTTTTTAATTTGTTGAAAAATAACGGTTTTGGAGATACGAGGATTCCGCCTGACAGCGATTATTAATATATATTACATTTAACCCTTTTTACTCAGTTTTTTAATGTCTGATATCAAAGTTCTGGATTTCTGACCGGATTTCTACTCTTTTACTCATAACTTGAGATGAGATCCTGCGGAACAAGATATTATTCCTAAATTATCTTCTTTAATACGAATTAAGAGTTAAGAACATTTTGCAAATTATCCAGGACCGCTGTGCTTATCTCCTCTATACTCGCTATTAATGCATCATCGTCATCCTCAATGTCGGCAAGAAAATACGCACAAGATAAAATAAAGATTTTATTACTCAGAAAGTGCAGAAACATGTCAGATACAGCTTTTAACTCATTGCTTTAACTGCAGAAGAAAAAAAAGGTTTCTGCTACTCTTTTTCTCATTCTGTCGGTTTTGGACTCAAAAGCATTTAGTAGTTTTTATTTATTTATTTTATATTTGATTGCATTATAATTATTACATTTCTATTTAATGTGTTAAACATTGTTATTATTATTATTATTATTATTATTATTATTATTATTATTATTATTATTATTATTAAGAATTGCACATCTACAAACCTCACACACTTCCCCTCACACAAGGGGAAGTCGTGTCCTAATGGTTTGAGAGTTTGAGTCCTAACCATAAGGTTGTGGGTTCGAGTCTCGGGCCGGCAATACCACGACTGAGGTGCCCTTGAGCAAGGCACCGAACCCCTCCAACTGCTCCCCGGGCGCCGCAGCATAAATGCCCACTGCTCCGCGTGTGTGTTCACGGTGTGTGTGTGTTCACTGCTGTGTGTGTGTGCACTTTGGCTGGGTTAAATGCAGAAAACAAATTCTGAGTATGGGTCACCGTACTTACAGTAGCCGTATGTCACGTCACATCACGAGTGAAGATCTTTATATGCATTATTCATTCATTCATTCATTCATTTTCTACCGCTTATCCGAACTACCTCGGGTCACGGGGAGCCTGTGCCTATCTCAGGCGTCATCAGGCATCAAGGCAGGATACACCCTGGACGGAGTGCCAACCCATCGCAGGGCACACACACTCTCATTCACTCACACACTCACACACAATTTTCCAGAGATGCCAATCAACCTACCATGCATGTCTTTGGACCGGGGGAGGAAACCGGAGTACACGGAGGAAACCCCCGAGACACGGGGAGAACATGCAAACTCCACACACACAAGGTGGAGACGGGAATCGAACCCCCAACCCTGGAGGTGTGAGGCGAACGTGCTAACCACTAAGCCACCGTGCCCCCCCTTCTATATGCATTATTTCTTTTTAACTTTTTTTATTGTTGTTTTTGATTCGATTCCGTTTGTGTCACCGGTGTCACTGTCACTACAGGAGGGTGAGAAGAAACCGCTGTAAATGGGAAATCTGATGAACAGTCCTGTGGATGATGATGATGATGATGATGATGATTATTATTATTATTATTATTATTCCACTTGTCGTACGATCGTATCATTTTCCTGCGTCCCGCCCACGTCACTATGCTGCTAATAACACACACGCCTCCAAGATGAAAAATTCAGCCGTCGTACAGAATTCTCTCCCCAATTACACTCTCCAGCTGAATACCGAGCACCCTGGCGGAGAAAAGCAAACTCGATGCATATGCTTTGCATCCCATCTACCCGAGTGTGTGTTGCGTGGCAGTCTTTTTTTTTTTTTTGTTTGTTGTTTTTTTTAAAGCCCATTTCTCTTATCCGTGTTGCACTGCGTGACATGCAATCACTGTCGGCCTCAGCCGGAGCGCTCGAGAGCTTTATTCTGAACGAATCTGGGGAACAAATCCAACATGTGGCAGGGAAAAAATTTCATTCATGTGGTCGGGTTTTTTTTCTGCGCTTTGACGTAATTATCCAGTCAAATGAGATTTACATAATTGTGGAAAATCGTAGAAATGGTAAGAAAACCGAAAGCAGGTGTTCTGATACGTAACACACATGTGCGCGTACACGTGTACACACTTCATAGGGTTTTAATCCACTTGTTTTGTTTCTGACTCACCACCAGAGAGAGGGGTCTTTTCCATGACACGACTCCGATCAGACCTGAAAGCAGCACCTGTACAGAGAGACAAAAAAAACAAAAAAAACTTTTGTTAATACAAACCCGTAACCTGCTCTGTGTTTTCACGTGCGGTTTTACAGCAGATTAACACTTTGTCCCACGTGTCCCATGTGTCTTTATCTGTCCCACGTGCACTCTTTCTCCTTCATCCTCTATTAAACGTCTGAAGTAGCGCCGTACTGCGTGATGCCTCACTGAACTCCCTCGTTATTTTCCTCTCTGTGGGGCGGCAGGAAAAAAAATCAGCCGATTCCTGAAAAAAATCAGTATGCTTTCTGCTTCATGAAGATTTCAGACCTTCATTGACAAGAGGCAACAATCCTGTGAGGATCCTGAGTTACCTAGAGATGTTTCAGCTCCAGTTGTGTTCTGATTCATGAAGATTTCAGACCTTCTAGAAGATACCGACTCCATGTGGTGTTTGAGGGCAACAACCTCCTCACCAATACACAATTATCAGACTGTATCTGACTGTAGAAAGGACATTATTCATAATAACACTCTCTGGTGTTTATAACAGTTTATAATCACACCCTCCAGTGTCACCCAAATGAGGTTGAGGTTCACTTTTGAGTCTGGTTCCTCTCAAGGTTTCTTCCTCTTCCATCTAAGGGAGTTTTTCCTCGCCACAGACACCTCAGTCACCTCAGGCTTGTTCATTAGGTATAAATACAAACACATTTAAATAGAAGTCTAATATTAATCTTAAACTTTTGTATAATATTAATCTTTGTATAATAAACATTTTTGTACTATATTTCTTATGTTTTGTAAAGCTGCTGTGAGACAATGTCCATTGTTAAAAGCATTTATAAGATCAAGCTTTCTTTCTGTGTCCACCCAGAACCTCTGCCAGATTTGACCCAACAACAACAACAACAACAACAACAAAATGTTTTGGAAAGTCAGCTGCTTCACCCAATCATAAACCTGGTTACTATGGCAACCAATAGACAGGATAGAAACGGCTACTGAAGACTTTTTCTTTAATGATTGTTCTTTTCACTCATCTTAATTTGTAATGAAATCTTTTGGATTTCAATTAGAAAATTATTCATTCATTCATTCATCTTCTACCGCTTATCCGAACTACCTCGGGTCACGGGGAGCCTGTGCATCTCAGGCGTCATCGGGCATCAAGGCAGGATACACCCTGGACAGAGTGCCAACCCATCACAGGGCACACACACACACACTCTCATTCACTCACACACTCACACACTACGGACAATTTTCCAGAGATGCCAATCAACCTACCATGCATGTCTTTGGACCGGGGGAGGAAACCGGAGTACCCGGAGGAAACCCCCGAGGCACGGGGAGAACATGCAAACTCCACACACACAAGGCGGAGGCGGGAATCGAACCCCCAACCCTGGAGGTGTGAGGCGAACGTGCTAACCACTAAGCCACCGTGTCCCCTAGAAAATTATTAGATGACTTTTTATTATTATTATTATTATTATTATTATTATTATTATTATTATTATTATTATTATTATTATTATTATTATTATTATTATTATTATTATTTTATTTCTTTCAATTGTTTTGTGGGTTTCCATCCATTCAAATTGTCCAAGAACATGCATGAAGTTGGATTGTTTAATTGCCCTGTGTGTGTTTGTGTTTGTGTATGTGTGGGTGTTTGTGTGTGTGTTTCGTGTGTGTGTATGTGTGTGTGTATGTGTGTATGTATGTGGGTGTGTGTGTATGTGTGTTTGTGTGTGTGCGTGGGTGTGTATGTGTGTGTGTGCGTGTTTGTGTGTGTGCATGGGTTTGTGTTTGTGTGTGTGTGCATGAGTTTGTGTGTGTGGGTGGGTGGGTGGGCGGGTGTGTGTGTATGTGTGTGTGTGTGCATGGGTGTGTGTGTGTGTGTGTGTGTGTGTGTGGGTGTGTGTGTGTGTGGGGGTGTGTGTGTGTGTGTGTGTGGGTGGGTGCGTGGGTGTGTGTGTGTGTGTGGGTGGGTGCGTGGGTGTGTGTGTGTGTGTGTTTGTGTGTGTGTGTGTGTGTTTTGTGTGTGTGTGGGTGTGTGTGTGTGTGTGTGCGTGGGTGTGCATTTGTGTGTGTGTGTGCGTGGGTGTGTGTGTTTGTGTGTGTGTGTGTGTGTGCGCGTGGGTGTGTGTTTGTGTGTGTGTGTGCGTGGGTGTGTGTGTGCGTGGCCTTGTAGCTGTAGACTGTAGCTGAGAGCAAAAATACACCAATAAAAAAAAACAACATTAAATTCACATGTGTATGAACAGCGAGACAGCTGAGACAGGTGTGAACTCTTCTCCTGTTAATAATTCATGTGTATGAACAGCGAGACAGCTGAGACAGGTGTGAACTCTTCTCCTGTTAATAATTCACATGTGTACGAACAGCGAGACAGCTGAGACAGGTGTGAACTCTTCTCCTGTTAATAATTCACGTGTACGAACAGCGAGACAGCTGAGACAGGTGTGAACTCTTCTCCTGTTAATAATTCACGTGTACGAACAGCGAGACAGCTGAGACAGGTGTGAACTCTTCTCCTGTTAATAATTCATGTGTATGAACAGTGAGACAGCTGAGACAGGTGTGAACTCTTCTCCTGTTAATAATTCACGTGTACGAACAGCGAGACAGCTGAGACAGGTGTGAACTCTTCTCCTGTTAATAATTCACGTGTACGAACAGCGAGACAGCTGAGACAGGTGTGAACTCTTCTGTTAATAATTCACATGTGTACGAACAGCGAGACAGCTGAGACAGGTGTGAACTCTTCTCCTGTTAATAATTCATGTGTATGAACAGTGAGACAGCTGAGACAGGTGTGAACTCTTCTCCTGTTAATAATTCACGTGTACGAACAGCGAG
>NC_083482.1:15265404-15282904 GCF_030014155.1 Tachysurus vachellii | reverse complement strand
AAGTGTAGTGTATAGTGTACAGTGTAAAGTGTACAATATAAAGCGCACAGTGTAATGTATACAGTGTAAAGTGTACAGTGTAAAGTGTACAGTGTACAGTGTAAAGTGTACAGTGTAAAGTGTACAGTGTAATGTATATAGTGTACAGTGTAAAGTGTAAAGTGCACAGTGTAATGTATACAGTGTAAAGTGTACAGTGTACAGTGTAAAGTGTACAGTGTACAGTGTAATGTATATAGTGTAATGTATATAGTGTACAGTGGAAAGTGGAAAGTGCACAGTGTAATGTATACAGTGTAAAGTGTACAGTGTAAAGTGTACAGTGTAATGTATACAGTGTAATGTATATAGTGTAAAGTGTAAAGTGTAAAGTGCACAGTGTAATGTATACAGTGTAAAGTGTACAGTGTAAAGTGTTCAGCTAGCTAGTGTTTTAGTGTTTTTTAGATTTCAGTAAGGGCTCCACATCTTCCACTCAGAGAAGATTTACACAAAACTGCAGCAAACGTTTCGTCTGCATGTGGCTTTGACACAGCGAGCTGCTGTGCTATCGCTGAGTGAAGATTTAAGACTGTAAGTGTTGATGAAACATACAGAGTGGAAAGCGGGAACGCGGTCGATAGAAATGCAACGGCGACCACAAACAAGCGAACGGAGCAATAAGACTATAAATTTAATCAGCAGTCCACAATCAATAAAACTCCTAATGAGAGATTTAGAGCGAATGAAACTAATTGTAGCTGAACTTTTCTACATGTTCTCCAACTGAGATCTCGAAGAGCTGCACGTGTGAAGGTGTGTGTACTTTAGCTACAGTAAGATGTCACCTGTGGAAGATGAATGATGACCCTTGTAACGAAGCTTGCGGGAAGAGAAAGAGAGGAGACGGGGAATAAAGAGAAAGATGTGAAAGCTTCACTTGGTTTGCTCTTATGAATTATTGATCCCACATTCGTGTGCAATGGACTGAGAGAGGGAGAAGAGTGGATTACTTAGACAACACACTCCGTTGCAGGTGAATGTTCTTTGACTTACAGTTTGACAGTTTCATCAAATGAGTCTGTTGTATAAAAAAGATTTAGAAATGTACTATATTCAGTACATATATAGCATTCTGCTAGCTCCTCTTTTTGCTTTCATCACGTTCTACAACATTCATTCTTTTTCTCTTTTCCCCAGAGGCTAAAATATGGAGTTTCCTCATGTTTTGTTGTGTCTACGTCTGAGTTTATTGAACGTCTTCCTCATGTCTCACTCCGCAGTGGTGTTCAAATGAAGCTCATATGAAAGTAAACACTCAGGACTTTAAGAATTTGTAGTTTGTTTGTTTCATCACTATTTCTGTTAATACTAGAGCGATATATTCATAAACAATTCCAAAAAAAACATAAAGGGTTATTTTTTTCCCACACAAATGTTTGTGTCTTTAAAGTAGATGTTGATATCAAACCCATCACTGCTCGCCGAGATGCTCCTAATGTGTTTGTTCGTATAAAAATCGGCTCAGATTTATCTTCAACGCTAAAAATCAGTGTAAGGCAGATTGTAACACAAGTGCACTGGTAAAAAGGGTTAAATCTTATAAATATACGCCGTTAAAAATGTGTGGCATGACATTCGTTCATTTATTTATTTATTTTCTACCGCTTATCCGAACTACCTCGGGTCACGGGGAGCCTGTGCCTATCTCAGGCGTCATCGGGCATCAAGGCAGGATACACCCTGGACGGAGTGCCAACCCATCGCAGGGCACACACACACTCTCATTCACTCACGCAATCACACACTACGAACAATTTTTCCAGAGATGCCAATCAACCTACCATGCATGTCTTTGGACCGGGGGAGGAAACCGGAGTACCCGGAGGAAACCCCCGAGGCACGGGGAGAACATGCAAACTCCACACACACAAGGTGGAGGCGGGAATCGAACCCCCAACCCTGGAGGTGCGAGGCGAACGTGCTAACCACTAAGCCACCGTGCCCCCCCCTTGGCATGACATTTGTTCATTGATAAATATAAACATTGTATAAACAATATAATCACTGACACACTGCTGTGTTATAAAAAAAATAAATTATATCGCCTTAATGAAAATAATCCACTTCAGGGTGGAAGCCGTGACGCCACTCCGCAAAGTGTCGGCACACGGTCTGTAACAGTGACTAATCCCCGCCGCACGACGCATTACCGGTGATCAGTCGCTACAGAAAGGCGACAAGTTCTGGAAGAATTTTCCGGAGAATCTGAGAAAGCATAAATCAGCTGCGTATTACTCGAACTCTACCACTCTGAGCTTGTTAAACATCTACAAGCCTGGACTGTGAACTGTATTCTCCAGTACTTCATTAGAAGTTTGTTCTAAGAAGCTTCAGCCAAAAAATCAGAATAAATCAAAACGTTACGGTATTAAACTTCAGCTCGGTCCTGGGAGATGGTTTGGAGAACAGCGAGGGAGAATGAAAGAGGGATTTTCTCCTTGACTGCTCTTTCAACAGGATTAAGACACTCCACTTAGTGGCATTAGATACAGCTCATTTTCGCACAGAGATGGTGCACGGAGACTGGAAACAAAAACATTCAGATCTACGGGCTAGCAAACAGAGCGAGAGAGACACCCGAGTGTCAAGAGAAGAGAAATTTGGATAGAGGAAGCTGACACAGCCAGCTCAGCATGACAAGATGCATTATTAATCACTGTTGCATGAAATGTTTTTTAACAACTCTATTTAATATTTGATGCGCTCCTACAGTACATGATGTAAGGCCTACGCTTGTACACATACACGTCTGTAAATCGGGACTTGTTTAGCCTTGTGTTTTGCTACACGACATCGAAAAAATGATTAGGAAAAGGAGCTACACACCTGTCAATCAAACGGGACACCGGATTCAATATTACGATTGGTCTCTGAAGTGGTAAATAATGTAATGTGCAGTATGAGAGTGTGTGAGTCCCGTTAGTCCCATCTATATAAATAACACACACATGGATGAGTTGGAGGGGGCAGGAGGGGGGGCAGGAAGGGTGGCAGGGGGGTGGGGCGGGACAGGAGGTTTGGCACGGTGTACACAGCTACCTGGGGCAACATCATTAATCATCACATGGTTTACAGTCTGAAAGATGAAATGCTTTCACAGAGAGAGAGAGAGAGAGAGAGAGAGAGAGAGAGAGAGAGAGGGTGGAAAGAGATAAAGAGAGATTGAGGGAGAGAGAGATAAGGAGAGAGGGAGAAAGACACAGAGGTGGAAAAAGAGAGGGGGGATGGGCAAGTGAGAGATAGAGAGAGAAAGAGAGAGAAAGAGAGAGGTGTGTGAAGGTGGAACGATGATAAATTTCCTGTGTAATAACCGTCACTATTTTTACAGCCTGCGAGAGAGTGAAAAATTTAGGATGTAAAACGGGAAAATGTTCAATTTATACCAGCTTTGTTATAATAAAGATAAAGGTGATAAAGAAAATGTTTTTTTTTTTCGTACGGTGCTTTTAACAACAAATGAAGATAACGAGATCGTGTAAATGTTTAGTTAAGACGAAAATCCGTAATCCTAAAAGAAAACACAAGCATTAAAGAAACCAAAGCGAGAAATGTGGAAAAGACGAAAAATAACAACGTCTTATGTGCTAAAACAAAACAGGTGCTCGCAGTCGGATAACGAGTCAAAAGGCGGATGGAGTAAAGGCTAAACTGCAAAAACTGACATCTTAGCAAGATAACATGTCTTTAATCGAGCCAAATGTATCTTCATTTATTCACTCATTCATTCATTCATCTTCTACCGCTTATCCGAACTACCTCGGGTCACGGGGAGCCTGTGCCTATCTCAGGCGTCATCGGGCATCAAGGCAGGATACACCCTGGACGGAGTGCCAACCCATCACAGGGCACACACACACACTCTCATTCACTCACACACTACGGACAATTTTCCAGAGATGCCAATCAACCTACCATGCATGTCTTTGGACCGGGGGAGGAAACCGGAGTACCCGGAGGAAACCCCCGAGGCACGGGGAGAACATGCAAACTCCACACACACAAGGCGGAGGCGGGACTCGAACCCCCAACCCTGGAGGTGTGAGGCGAACGTGCTAACCACTAAGCCACCGTGTCCCCTGCGGCTTATTGATTTCATTCAATTCTATTTATTTGTATGACACTTTTAATGATTCACAATGTCTCAGCTTTACAGAAGTATTTTTATTCTCAGAATAAAAAAGTTTAAAGCTTAGAGTTAAAATTAAGTTACTATTTATCTCCAACATCTATCACTGATGAACAACCCGGATGCGACGGTGGTGAAAAAAACATCATCCATCATCTCTTCTCACACCGATGCGAGGTAACCATTACGCCGATTCTACAGTATATCCAGGTTCTGCCTGTTTTATAAGCGAGTTGGCCTCAGACCAGATCGTCCGCCGTTCATCCTCCTAATGACATAGCTGTTTACTGGCTGCGTGTACACCTGGGACTCACACTCATTAACACCGAGTGACAGACTGGCTATTTAAATAAGAGCATAAAGATCTCACAGCTGGGAAAAAGATACACTGACAACCACATTGTGCTTCTGAACACACCGCTGACAAGACGGGAAAGCGAGAGCGGGAAAAAACACAATATGGCTGAGAACGAGTGAAGCCTCACTAGAAAATGTAGAATTTAGAAAAGACATAGAAACACGACGCCAAGTGAACGTCACGAGGGAAGCTGGATATGAATGGATTTAAATCATTTGCTGTAATATTCGTAAAACAAACAAACAAATAAATAAATTTGTTTATGTAATTTGTTTATGTTTGTTCGTATAAAAATCGGCTCAGATTTATCTTCAACGCTAAAAATCAGTGTAAGGCAGATTGTAACACAAGTGCACTGGTAAAAAGGGTTAAATCTTATAAATATGCGCGGTTAAAAATGTGTGGCATGACATTCGTTCATTCATTCATTCATTTTCTACTGCTTATCCGAACTACCTCGGGTCACGGGGAGCCTGTGCCTATCTCAGGCGTCATCGGGCATCAAGGCAGGATACACCCTGGACGGAGTGCCAACCCATTGCAGGGCACACAAACACTCATTCACTCACGCAATCACACACTACGGACAATTTATCCAGAGATGCCAATCAACCTACCATGCATGTCTTTGGACCGGGGGAGGAAACCGGAGTACCCGGAGGAAACCCCCGAGGCACGGAGAGAACATGCAAACTCCACACACACAAGGCGGAGGCGGGAATCGAACCCCCAACCCTGGAGGTGTGAGGCGAACGTGCTAACCACTAAGCCACCGTGCCCCCCAGTTTGACAAAATTTACAAAGAAAAATAGAAATTTATACCTCGGTTGATTTTCTCGAAGCTACGATTTTATATACGGATTACGTTTCGGGTTTAAATCGCTCACCTGTTTTAATGAACTATTTGTAAATAAATCAGTCAACCACCTCACATTAAAGTAAAAAATTATTCCAAAACAAATATATAAATTGTGATCAATAAGATTAGAGGTGCAATTAGGACAAAAGTAATGGCACACTATACAGTACGTAAAATGTCAGTAGCTGCCATGCTACAGTACGTTAGCTGAGCTGCATTATTGGAAGATTATTTGAATTGTTCTATTAAATCAGCTGTACGAATCATGAAGTGATTTGTGACGGATTTACGCTTATTGATTAACAAGAAGAGCATCACTGAACATTCTGTAAATAAACAGCATTATTTGCTTTTACGAATGTGTACAAATCCATGAAAAATAAGCGGCTCACGAAATAAATAAAAGCCGTCATAGGAATCGATCGTCTTCGGTAATCTCTTTGGCTCAGGGACACTGTGTTTATATTAATGCTTTTATATATATATATATATATATATATATATATATATATATATATATATATATATATATATATATATATATATACATATATACTCACCGGCCACTTTATTATGTACACCTTACTAGTACCGGTGTGGTCTTCTGCTGCTGTAGCCCATCCGCCTCAAGGTTCGACATGTTGTGTGTTCAGAGATGCTCTTCTACATACCTCGGTTGTAACGAGTGGTTATTTGAGTTACTGTTGCCTTTCTATCAGCTCGAACCAGTCTGCCCATTCTCCTCTGACCTCTGGCATCAACAAGGCATTTGTGCCCGTCTGGCACCAACCCGTCTGGCACCAACAACCATGCCACGTTCAGAGTCACTTAAATCACCTTTCTTCTCCATTCTGACGCTCGGTTTGAACTGCAGCAGATCGTCTTGACCATGTCTACATGCCTAAATGCATTGAATTGCTGCCATGTGATTGGCTGATTAGACATTTGTGTTAACGAGCAGTTGGACAGGTGTACCTAATAAAGTGGCCGGTGAGTGTGTATGTATGTATATATATGTATATATATATATATATACATATATATACATATATATATAATTTTTTTTTTTTTTTGGGAAGGTTTTTGATTAGAAAACATTCTCAATGATGCAAAGAAAATAATAAGTCATAATTATTCAATTTTAAATACACACATTTTACACACGTCTCTGATCAGTTTTTTTTTTGGGGTGCCAGTAAAAATTGACTGACTCAAAAAATTGTCTTGAAATTAAATTAGAGCCTCCTCCTATCTTCCAAGTCGGAAAATTGCTTGCCGTGTCACACGTAAATTAATTTTAGTCATTATCACGAAAACTGTGGTAATTCAATATACACTGTATATCACACGCAATGTTGAAACTGGGTACGAGACGTACGATGAAGCCGGAGAGAAGAACGGAGGTAGAAATGGGGGCCACGTTTGTTGCCGTGGAAACCTTCTCTGGCCTCTTGCCAAGCTTCATAACGCTCTTTCGTTTACCCCTCAGAGAGGAAAGGGACTGCAAATCTCCCTCAGCATCAACATGCAACACACACACAGTCTCACACACACACACACACACACTAAAATACATGACATGCCTGCACACACATCACATATGTTAGTGCACACATACAGTACAGGCTAAGCGACTGGGTTCGTTCACAGCAATATCACACTTCTGTGTATCCTGCTATTCTTGTACACTGCAGACTCCTGTGCCACAAAGTCAATCTGCTGCGATCCGTACCGTTGTGTCGCTGTTTATATCGACTCATGACTGATTGGGACGCAACTTCTTCTGCATGGAGACACTAAAACGCGTTGTGCCAGGAACAGCGAGTGGCCCGAGCTTTCTGACGAGGGTCTCGTTCTTAAGCTCATTGCCAAATTAGATCACGGTGTCGAGTTTGGGGCTTTCGGGCCTTGTGTTCTCTTTAATCATATTTGCAGCAGCTCTTCATCTGATTTATGGTTCGCGCTCCGTGCCCGTCTCCGTGTCCATGTCTGCTGGGACGTCCGGAGTGCTTTTCACCGTGTAGGTCACTGAGCCCCGGTCTGAGATCACCAAAGAGCATAAAACAAATGGATGTGGTTCAGGAGAAGAGAAAAAAAAAAGGAGGGGTTTCATGATGATGGTCAGATACAGTATGAAGCTCACAAAACAAACATTGAAAGCGATGTTAACGTGAGCATGAGGTGGAGCCTTGCAGGACCTCGTAGCTGCCTCAGTGCCAAGACCCTGCACTAGATTTTGGTGGAAGATTTTCTCCCTGTGTTTTGGGGGTTTTCTCCAGATCCACCAGATTCCTTCTCGTCCAAAAACATGCGTTATAGACTAAATGGCATCTCTAAATTGTTCATAGTGTGTGAGTGTGTGTTATTGTGCCTCAAGTCTACTGAGATAAACTTCCTGCAGTGCTATTTACTACTGTATACTATAGGTTCAGAAAAAGGATGGATGGATGGATGGATGGATGGATGGATGGATGTTTGTACTCTACAGTTACGTTATCTAACAATTCTTTTTTACAATATGTTTAATTAATAAACTGAACCGAAGTCTAATCTAAACAAGTGCGACACTGACCAGGCCGTTACTAAGGATGGAGGAATTATTGAGCACGCTCTTTGTTTACTTTCGAAAACTGACTCTTCACCTGCACATAAGTAAAAAAAACTAAATAAAACTGAAACTTGTTTACTAAATAAATTTGTGTCTGTTTAGTAGATTTTATCTGGATAACTCGATAATTTATTCCTATTTAGCTACCTGCCTGCATTCAAGCCATTTCTTCCAAGTCATCCCTAAAGAGAAAGGCGTCGGGCTGCCGTTCGGTAACAGCACTCAGGTGGTGTTCAGGTGGAACTTCTCCATCCAAGGCTGTCCAATCTGAAGTCTGAAACACTTCGAAGACCGCTTGAACGTTACGCTCTTATTATTTCTCATAGGAGTTTCCTGGTAGTGTTTTAGTTTGTTGGGGTCTAGAATAAGGACATACGGACATGTCATATGACTCCATGAAAACACCCAACTAGAACAGGGGTCTCCAATCTTATCCGGAAAGGGCCGGTGTGGGTGCAGGTTTTCATTCCAACCAAGCAGAAGCCACAACTGATTAATCAGTTGTACTTGGCTTTTAGAAGACACTGGTGTGGCTTCTGCTTGGTTGGAATGAAAACCTGCACCATACCGGCCCTTTCCGGATAACATTGGAGACCCTGAACTAGAACAATCCAAAAATATCCATCTGTGTTTATGGAAATCTTCTGAAATGGATTTCTTTGAATTCTACAGATAATTCTACAGGGAAATTTCTTTACTCCTCGATTTTTACATTTCCAGCACTAGCTGGTTATCAGTCCTCTCCAGCTCCAATACCAACAACACCCCCCCCCCCCCCCCAATGTCTATCATGGCTAAGGTCCAGTTCTTCTTTTTTAATTAAATTGAAGAGTCTACTGATTAAAATGGACCCTCTTTTAAAGCGGGAGATCAGAGCCGCATCCTCTGTACACACCGTGTGTAATGGAAAGGCAGCGGATGAGAAACGCTACGCTCTGGTTTGCATAAAAGCAATTCCCTGCAACAGCAGTTCCCATGACGTATCGTGTTCAATTTGGTGATTGCATCCCATAACCGCAGTGGCACCTTGATCAAATAAACCTGTCCGGTGATACAGTCAATCCTTTTAGCGTGGAAGTATGCGGCGCTGTAAATTTGCACGATCGGGAATAAAACTGCACCATGCCCATGCTCAATCACAGCTGGGATTAGTACGCTCTAATATCATGACGGAGAATTTCATGCCACGTTAATGTGGGAAAAGATGAGTCCGGAACTTCTCCATGAGCGAAGAAGAGATTAATCACGAATCTGGAAAGGAAGAAATGCGTCTGATTGGTTGCGTCCCGTGTTAACTATCGGTGCGTGGAAATGAAGCTTCTGCCTTTGAGGAACACGAGTGGGCAAGTGGGAAATGTTGATAGATGAATTAAAGGTGCGGTGCACGTTGTTTGAGAAATGCTTCAGAAAACCGAGTCGGGCTGACTAACAAAACAAACGTGTAGCCAATGAGCAGAAAGGGGCGTGTCTTGTCAGTATGCGGCGGAGAGAGTGTTCAGTGCGCATGTGTGACATTAGCAGAAAGCGATTGAAACATTGACATGACGGATAAAAACGAAAAGCGCAAAAAGGCTTACGATAAGGTAAGAAGTAGGACACGTGTTAATATAGGATCAGCTTTCCAGCGCTGGAGAGAACTCAACGTCTTTGACGTGAAACGGAGCTAAACCTTTCACGCTAAAACACACAGTACTACAAAAACACATCTGTATTACCATAGTATTACTCATTGTGTTCATTTACTGATAAAAATATCCCCTCGGCCAGCCGCCCCAACAGGTTCCGCCATAATAGTTGCCTGGGTTACGTATGTATGTGTGGGGCGGAGCTATCAAAACAGGGGTGACACCCATTTGGGTTAGGGGCGTGTTTGTTTTGGTGATTTCAAATGTCAACATTGGCTTTCAAACATCATACACCGCACCTTTAAGTATCGTTGTATTCAACTTGTAATTTTAGACTTTGACTGGGAAAAAAACTCTAGTCTAAACTCCATTTAGACTGGAATGGTCTCGTCAACTCGGTCGAACACAGCAGCGCTTCTTATCTTTAAGCGGGTCACAAGTCACTTGTTAAATCTTTAACACCGATTATACAGTGCAGTATTTTGAGGTTAAATATATTTGTTTCTGACAAAAGACAAACACGGAGCTCGAAAACGACGCAACTCTGAGCTCCAACTTCTCACTTCTGAGGTAAACTCGGCAGCGCGTAACAATTTATCTAGCTAGGACTTCTAAGATTTTTATGTTTGTGTGAAAAACACAAAAGCAGAACAAAACCTTGAGAAAACTGCAGTCCTTTTCTTCTTGTATACTACTTATAAACTATATCATTCATATATCAGACTTTTTGGCTGCATCAATCACAACAAACTGCAAATTTAACCCTGAGAACAAAGTGCTGCTGATCAGAAGAAGGTCAAAGGATCAGGATTAGAAGAATTAACCCTAAACCCTTAAACATCAGACCTCTCTCTCTCTCTCTGATAAAGTGTGATTCCTGCTTTCTTTTTCCTACCTGTTCCCACCTTAATGTACGACACTTAGGGTGCAGGAGAAGGAGCTGCTTTTCCTCATCACCATGGCAACAGAGGATCAACAGCAGGGGTTCTGGTGATGCTTGGTGCAGCGGGCTTGTGATTCTCCATCACGCCGTTTCCATTCCATTTCTCCTCACTGATGGCTTGAGTATCAACCGGTGAGTCATTAGCGTGAACGTATCGGCTAATTAGTCGATAATGAAGAGCTATAACGAAGAGGCGGCTTTTCTGTCCTCATCAAAACATCTTTGATTTGACATGACTGCTCAGAAATTTTATTTGTTCCTGGGAAAGTGCAAAAAAACCGAGCAAGCGTATTTTTTTTATATTTAAAAGCGAATTTATCCCACTAAAAGGAAACCAACAACCAAGGCTTCAATATCCAATAATATTAACCAGAACAGCAGAATTCTCCAGTCACTGCATCCTGATTGGTCAATCAGTATCTCAGTCTTGCTTCCTGTCTTTAATCTCAGTGATGTTTTTTTTTCCTGAGCACCAGCTTCAAGGGAGATTTATTTGTTTTCTTTGTTCTCCGCTATGCAAATTCGACGAGCTCGTCTCCGTGCTCTTTGTGCTGTTGCTCTGATCATCGTTAAAGAGCTGAAGCTTTAGCGTCTTGCTCCAGTCTCTGGACTAAATGTTAATCTGATAATCAACACAACAGTCAGGGGGAAAAAAAAACAGCCAGGTCACAGAGACTCTCTGATCAGAAAAGATAAATAATGTTCCTGCTTTCTGGAGCACCTGAGTGTGTGAAGATCTCAGAAGATAATCGCAAATTTTACACGTCTGCTGTTTGGAAAATTGAAGTGAAAATTGAAGGAATTTCCTTGACTGAATGTTGTTAGATTTAATTCTTGGAAAAAACTTTTCACTCATCATGAGTTTGCATGTTCTCCCCGTGCCTCGGGGGTTTCCTCCGGGTACTCCGGTTTCCTCCCCCGGTCCAAAGACATGCATGGTAGGTTGATTGGCATCTCTGAAAAATTGTCCGTAGTGTGTGATTGTGTGAGTGAATGAGTGTGTGTGTGTGTGCCCTGCGATGGGTTGGCACTCCGTCCAGGGTGTAGCCTGCCTTGATGCCCGATGACGCCTGAGATAGACACAGGCTCCCCGTGACCCGAGGTAGTTCGGATAAGCGGTAGAAGATGAATGAATGAATGAATGAATGTCATGACGTGACTTTAAGAGTCAAATAAAAAAGTAATTGTGTTAAATCCACGGCTAAAGTGCAGCATTAGGACTCTTAAGTCCAATAAAAGACCAAACGTTGTCTATCTTCTCTTATACACGATTAAATTCTTAATGATATTTAAAAGACCTTTAACTAAGAAGCAATATGCTGTTGTTTCTTCTGTGGTCTGTTAATTAGCACGTGCTGTTAATGGTGTTCTTTTAGTAATGACTTACTAATATTAGTCCTCCTGTTCAGGTTAAAAATGACACGTCAGACGGAGATGCTTTTTTTACGCACTTCGGCTCGTCCACACGGGTCTATACACGCCGTTCAACTAAGGTAAATCTTTATACAGATTCAAAACATTTAAATCTCTTTAAAATGACTAATATGAACTATTTTGACCGAGCAATTTATATATTTTTTTTAAAGTGTAGTTCAAAGTATAGTTATAAAGTGGAGTTATCATTGTCCCCCCTAGTGGTCAATAAGTAAAACTGCAACCAGAAATCCAGTGGGGCTGCAATCACGCTGCCCCGTGTTGCATCTAAACATCTCACTCACTCACTCATTTTCTACCACTTATCCGAACTACCTCGGGTCACGGGGAGCCTGTGCCTATCTCAGGCGTCATCGGGCATCAAGGCAGGATACACCCTGGACGGAGTGCCAACCCATCACAGGGCACACACACTCTCTCATACACTCACACAATCACACACTACGGACAATTTTCCAGAGATGCCAATCAACCTACCATGCATGTCTTTGGACCGGGGGAGGAAACCGGAGTACCCGGAGGAAACCCCCAAGGCACGGGGAGAACATGCAAACTCCACACACAAGGCGGAGGTGGGAATCGAACCCCCAACCCTGGAGGTGTGAGGCGAACGTGCTAACCACTAAGCCACCGTGACCCCATAAGGTTTTCAAGTTCCACTAATATTTTTTTCTGAAACCTGTAAACTCTGGTTTAGAATATTACCCCAAACTCAGTGTGTGTAAAAGTTCTCCAGACGACGTGGTAGACTGTACTCACACTGTGATATCTACTCGCTTTCATTTTCTTTCAGCCCGCAACGCTAAGATCCATGGAACAGAAAACGAGTGTCGCGCTGATTAAACCTTCACACGGCGAAATTTTCACTGATATACAGTATTTTGCTGAAAACTGCTGAATTTCTTTGGCAATTTTTCTAGCAAGCCTCCTAAAAGTCGAGTTTGTCCTGCGATAAAATGACCCTTGTGCAGCGTGTGTGCAAAAACACACTCGGCTGCTTCTGCGGACCTCAGCACTCCTTTTTTTTTTTAGGGTTTGCCTTTTTTTTTTGTCTTGACTAAATTAAATTTAAAAATCATTAGTGATTTAAGTGCCTTAAGTCATGCACAAAATGTATGAAGGATGTCAGACACACACACACACACACACACACACACTCTCTCTCTCTCTCTCTCTCTCTCTCTCTCTCTCAGAAGGACCCAATTCTGCACATCTGGCCCTCGATTCGTCTCAATTAATTCAGCCGTCCTCTGTATGGGACTCTCATATGGTTTCTTCTCTTTTTTTCTCTCCTCTTTCTCTGATTTAACTTTTACGTTTCTAAAAATAATAAAAATGATCTCTTCCTTCCCCAGAAATCTGTTAAACGTGTTCGAACCCCTTTCTCTCTTTCTCTTCGCACAGATAAACACTTTATTGATTACGACTTTTTTTTGGTCTGCAATTCACAGCTGCGATGATTAGATTTCTTTTTAAATGCTCCGATAATCAGTTCGGAGTGTTTATTGTGTGTGTGTGTGTGTGTGTGTGTGTGTGTGTGTGTGTGTGAGATATATTGGCCTTGTCACTGGCTGCTCCTCTGATCTAACACAATCTCTGTTTCTGCTAAGCTGCAGTTTCTCCTGGAGTTTCTCTCAGCTTTACTTCTCACTCCTCCCTCAGTCTGGATCCGGGTCTGGATGTCACACACGTTTACGTATCGTGTTATTATTTAGAATTCATGAAAATGACACTTCAAATGAAAATGTTTAGGATTTACATTTAATTTGAATTAATATTTCAACCACTGACCGGCATTTCCGTAGCCAATAAAAATATCTCATCTTAACGGACCAACGAAAAGACTGGGATTTGAACCAGAAAACAAATCTCGCGCCGCCGCAGATTTACGTGTGTTGATCGTGATCGTACAGTGAAGAGCTCATTGGCTAAAGGTTTGGGACACGTCGAGATTCAAGACAGCAAGGACGACGCATCTAAAGGGCGTAGAAATGGCGACATGGTGGAGGACGAACGCTATGGAACGTTTTCTATCAGTATAAACAGGAAGTGATGTTGTGTCTGTGCGTCAGGACTCTGTTGTCTTTCATGCGTGTTTTTACTTTCGATAATCTCACACTGAATTTTACTGATTAGCCTGAGCTGCTTTTTAGACGAACAAACACTCGGAGCGTCTCAGAGAGCAGAAACGGGTTTGATATCAACATTTAATCTGAAGATACAAACATTTGTGTGGAAAAATGAACCGTTTTTGATTTCTGGATCTTTTCTATGAAAATATCGCTCTAGCATTGTAGAGAAAAACAGAAATAGTGATGAAACTCTACAAATTCTCAGCGCCTACTTTCATTTCGTCGCTGTGGGGCGGAAACCTCGTATGTCCAAATTTGGTCAATTTCATATTTTTTCACATATCGATGCTATTGGTCAGTCCCCACGTGGGTCTGTTATTTTTACAAGTTATTAACCAATCTAAAGTCTTGAAAATAGCTTGAGCACAAATCTCATAACTCCATTGGACACTTCAACTGTCCACCTCTTCCTCACTCCGTGGGAGAGCTTCACGGCATATTTCTCCTCAAGAAGAGTCGCAACGAATCAACACGTCTTCTGAGGTAAATGTCTTCAAAACACTGGGCTCAAAGAAAAAAAAATCTTGACCCCCCACTAGTTCTGGTGCTCGTCTGAGGACAGGAATTTAGCGCAAGACAATCCACTGCAACGCGGACTAAACCCTGTGTACTGCAGATAAGGTACGGCGTTTTTTTAATTTCCTGAAAAATAACGGTTTTGGAGATACGAGGATTCCGCCTGACAGCGACGATATGAGCTTCATATTAACACCGCTGCGGAGTGAGACGTGAGGAAGACGTTCGGTACCGAACGCGGACACGATAAAAACAGGAGGAAATTCGAGTGTAAAATTTAAATTTGGAAATAAATCATTTGAATAATTTTGTGTGTGAACAGAAAGTGTGATATGATTTCAGACTGAAACTTATGAAGCTTATTTGGAGAGACAAACACATCATTTTGAGAATTCTTACTGTATTTACAGATAAATGATTTTAATGTGGATTCACATGGTGAAAACACACATGAATAAGGAGATGAACTCATGAACACGAGCTCAGTGTGACTGACCTTCAGGCTGCGATAAACCACACAGAACTACTGCATTGATCTCTGTACAGAAACCGTCCTGCTTTTTATCGCTGTTGTTCTTATCTGACTAAACAGATGTTCTCGCGTGTTACTTTGGACCCGTTATTAAATCACCGTGCAAGTTTTCTCCCGTTGTCTCACGTTTATCTCAGGGAAAGACTCCAGAGTCACACAGGAAAACACAGGAAGTGTGGATGTAATGTTCTCAATTACACGGCAGCTCAGTGAGAGAAGAGCACAGAGGAGGAAAAGAGCTGGAAGGCTAATGGTGCTTTCAACTGGAATCAACTGGATGTGTACTGACAAACACACACACACACTCACACACACTCACGTGCATATAAATGTCAGTTCCTGTTCAGTAACACTGTAGGAGCAGACAAAAGACACTCTAACGCACAGGCACACATTTTAAATAGGGAATAAAACACGTTAGCGATGTGAAAACTCTGACATTATTTTTTTCACATTACAGCAACTTATGTATGAAGAATAGTATTTTTTATCAGTCTGTAGTAGAACGTTTCCTCCTCAGCCTCGTTTAACAAGTTACTGAGAAATTAAAAGCAAAACGGCTTTATCTCTAACTGTAGCTGGCGACGCTTTCCGTAAGTGTTAAACAAAATCTCCTTACAGAAAACTTCACTCTCGAACAAGGGCCTTTTTACACCTGGGGGGTTTTTACACCCGGTCACTTCACGTGTTGTCTCTGATCCGATAGCTATCTGATTTGTTAAAACTGTTCCATTTACATTAGGCCACATAAACGCGTCTCGGCGAATCGGATATCAATCCGATCTTTCTACTCCCGCCCAAAATGCGAATATATTTGACCTCGTTTCCGGGGTAATTGAAACGGAACACACTTTGGTGTATGCGGTTTTCAGAACGCGATCAAAAAGAAAAACTGGTTACGACGGTTATTCTACAAAAAACAGCGTTTACTGTTTGCTGCATTTTCGCTGGCGGCAGCAGCGCGTTTTAAGACCCGACGAGACGCCTGGGTGAAAGATCACCTGAGTGACGTAGTTCCGTTTGGGAGGAGTTTAGCGCTGACGTATGTGGCTTGAACAACCACATTCATTTACACCTGTCCAGTTTCATCTGAAACGCGTCCCAGACCACCTCCTGAAGGGGTTTGTACCATCGGATTTATATCCGTCTAGAAAACGTTTCGGAGGGCATTTAGACCTGGTCTTTTTACCATCGGATAGATATCTGATCACAGAAAACACATGAAGTGACCAGGTGTAAAAAGCCCCTGAGATGTTAATACGGAACCATCTTTCCAACGTATATCTGTGATCTGCGTCGTAGCCGGAAACGATCGTTAGAGATTCTGCTGTAGAGAATTCAGACCAATCGGAACAGAGAACTCGACATCGCTGAGGTGTAAAATGTCACATGAGATACATGAAGTCGTGGCGTAATGGTTTGAGAGTTTGACTCCTAACCCTAAGGTTGTGGGTTCGAGTCTCGGGCCGGCAATACCACGACTGAGGTGCCCTTGAGCAAGGCACCGAACCCCTCCAACTGCTCCCCGGGCGCCGCAGCATAAATGGGTGCCCACTGCTCCGTGTGTGTGTTCACGGTGTGTGTGTGTTCACTGCTGTGTGTGTGCACTTTGTATGGGTTAAATGCAGAGAAAGAATTCTGAGTACGGGTCACCGTACTTAGCCGTACTGTATGTCACGTCACTTCATACACGAGATGAAACCAATGACCTTTATCGCACGTGTCTGATCCAATCCGGCACTTTGCGATACTAAAATCAGTACCGTTTATAGCAGGTTTAATTGAGATTTGTTAGTTCATAACGAAATAAGCGCTAATTCCGCTATTAGTGCAGGATTATTCCTGAGGAGGAGCAGACTGACGGAAGCGAAAGAGATGATCCTTTCTTTCTCATTAAGATCAGAAGAGCAGATAAGGTCACAGCCGAGGTGTAAGGAAGGCTTATTGAACAAAAGAACACAATCGCTGATTATGAACTGAGGAAGATTTGAGCGTGATGTAAAAGCCTGATAGACTGGAGCTTTATTAATAGAATTGAAACACGTTTGAAAACCTATGAGCTAATCCTGGAACCAGGGTTGCCATGTTTGTAGCTTTCAAACATAAGTATGGTTTATATTAAATGCTCTGGTCCTAATCGTTTATTTAATCAGAAGGAAAGAGACGATAAGGTCACATCGGTATATATAAAGCGTAGACGGTTTGTTGTCGCATGTTTATTTAATATGTGTGACGGTATTTAATATGTGTGACGGTACGGATCGTATGGTTGTGACTATACACTCAGAGACAAAATGAAGGAAAAAATAGATTTATATTTGCATG
>NC_083482.1:15250404-15260404 GCF_030014155.1 Tachysurus vachellii | reverse complement strand
CATGGCCTTTGTTCTCTAAACATGGAGGTCACTAGGACCCTGGAGCTGGATTTGAGGCATGTTCACGTTTTATAATTGTAGTGAATTCCACAGGGGGGGTCACGGTGTCTTAGTGGTTAGCACGTTCGTCTCACACCTCCAGGGTTGGGGGTTCGATTCCCGCCTCCGCCTTGTGTGTGTGGAGTTTGCATGTTCTCCCCGTGCCTCGGGGGTTTCCTCCGGGTACTCCGGTTTCCTCCCCAGTCCAAAGACATGCATGGTAGGTTGATTGACATCTCTGGAAAATTGTCCGTAGTGTGTGATTGCGAGAGTGTGTGTGTGTGTGTGTGCCCTGCGATGGGTTGGCACTCCGTCCAGGGTGTATCCTGCCTTGATGCCTGAGATAGGCACAGGCTCCCCGTGACCCGAGGTAGTTCGGATAAGCAGTAGAAAATGAATGAATGAATTCCACATTAATACACACACACACACACACACTCATTCAAACCCTGATTCACACGTTGAGGTAATTTATCTGAACGCTGGAGCTGTGAGGGTAATGTTACTCTCTGCACCACTTATCCCAGATTCAGTGGGTGCCAATTCCCCATGCAATTGCCATTAAAATTTCTATTGGGAATTTATTTGGAATGTCATGGGAAATCTGGCATGTTAATAAGAGTTCATTAATTGGAGTACATTATCATTCATTTAATTTTAAGTTTCCTTTGGGGGAGTGGCCTGATTTCGTTCGGATTCGAGGACGTCACGCGGACTCATCCATCTTAGTCAGGAGAGGATAGAGCCAGTGGATCGTATTGATCATAGACACAACAAACAATACTGTCAAGAAACATAACCTGCGACTGGTGAACTTTTAAATGTACAAAATCAATCTATGCTAACCAGTTAACCAGCTAACCAGTTAACCAGCTAACCTGCTAAGTGCCAGTGATCGTGGCCTCTTCATGAATCTGTTTCAGAGAAAAAACAAACAGACTTATGGGACATTTTTAATCAGTATAATTACATGACTGATGTATAATTACCTGTCTGTTGATGATCTTACACTGAATTTTAGTGTTGAAGATAAATCTGAAGCTGCTTTTTAGATGAACAAACACTCGGAGCGTCTCAGAGAGCAGAAACGGGTTTGATATCAACATTTATTCTGAAGATACAAACATTTGTGTGGAGAAAAATGAACCGTTTTTGTTTTTCTGGAAATTTTCTATGCATATATTGCTCTAGTATTGTAGAAAAAAAAACATAAATATTACAAATTCTTAAAAGGCTAAGTGTTTACTTTCGTTTAAGCTTCATATTAACACCACTGCAGAGTGAAACATGACAAAGACGTTCAGTACTGAACAAGAACACAAAAACAGAAACATTAGAAATGAATAAAATTTTACTAAAAAACGTGTCTGAATATTTTTTTTCTGCTCGTTGTATGTGCGAGTCATTAAAACGTCATTAAAATAATATTTTGTTACACCCTACTTGTGTATCTTAAAGCTTGTACCGAATCAAATGTGGTAGGTACTGAATCAAATGCGGTAGGTACTCAATCAAATGTGGTAGGTGCTGAATCAAATGCGGTAGGTACTGAATCAAATGTGGTAGGTACTGAATCAAATGCGGTAGGTACTGAATCAAATGCGGTAGGTACTGAATCAAATGCGGTAGGCACTGAATCAAATGTGGTAGGTACTGAATCAAATGTGGTAGGTGCTGAATCAAATGCGGTAGGCGCTGAATCAAATGTGGTAGGTACTAAATCAAATGCAGTAGGTACTGAATCAAATGCGGTAGGCACTGAATCAAATGCGGTAGGTACTGAATCAAATGTGCTGTGTATCGAGAGCTTTCGTTCTGCATGAAGTCAAGAAATGTTTTTTGAGTGACAATGTTAAAGCCCAGTCTGCTATAAATTGCTACAACTCAGGGAAAAAATAATAATATTAATAAATAAAACCGGTCGTGTCAGCCAGTTTATACAAACACAAACTGAGTTTTCAGCCATTTTTGTCTACAGTTGGATCTCAAGTGAATATTAGCTGACTTTCCAGATCTTGTACTGCTCACGCAGCATGACTCGGGACAGCAAGAAAAAAAAAAGTAGAAAAAAGGAAACGTTCCACTTCACCAGAAAGAAATATTTGATTCAGTACCTACCGCATTTGATTCAGTACCTACATTTAACACAGAAAGAAGCGTTTTAATACGGTGCGTCACCAGGAATCAGGTCGTGTTTGTTTTTAATCATCACTGCTCAGAAAAAATGACTCGGTTACTCCGTGTCAAGTCATATATCATAAAAGCGATAACGTATCGCTCACGATCTGCACTCGTCCTCCTACGCGAACGCGACAGGATTCATGATGTCCTCCACGTCGCTCCTGCTGCACGTCGTAAAGACATACGCACGCGAAAAAATCAATCACAGAGGACATCAAACACGAGAGAGACAACACAGGAGCAGCTGTGACATCCATCAAAATGATCCTGCGGCAGAAAAAGCACAGCATCCGGGCTTTATAAATGCGAATGCTGATAGTGATCGTTGTTGTGGACTCACACTCCACACATCCAGCTGTCAGGATACTGATGTGTGATGAAGTTATAACACTTCATTATATAATAAAATATTAATAATATAATAGCTACACACATCTGATTCATTTACTCTTTTTCCATCTTGTAAGTTTTTTCTCGTCCAACGTCAGTGCCTGTAAGCCCCGCCCACTTCTGCTATAAAATCACAACTGTGGTGGTGTTAGTATTTGATATGGGACACAGCTACAGTATAATGCGTGTATTTCCTGAAGTGGAGATATGCATTGGGAGGGCAGTGGATTAAATGACAAAAACAAGTGTAGTCCCATTGCTTACAATTGGAATTTACAGGAAATTAGACGGCAAAAACGGGGGCACGGTGGCTTAGTGGTTAGCACGTTCGCCTCACACCTCCAGAGTTGGGGGTTCGATTCCCACCTCCGCCTTGTGTGTGTGGAGTTTGCATGTTTGCAGGTTTCCTCCGGGTACTCTGGTTTCCTCCCCGGTCCAAAGACATGCATGGTAGGTTGATTGGCATCTCTGGAAAATTGTCCGTAGTGTGTGATTGCGTGAGTGAATGAGAGTGTGTGTGTGTGTGCCCTGCGATGGGTTGGCACTCCGTCCAGGGTGTATTCTGCCTTGATGCCCGATGACGCCTGAGATAGGCACAGGTTCCCCGTGACCCGAGGTAGTTCGGATAAGCGATAGAAAATGAGTGAGAGAGAGAGAGTAGACGGCAGAAACACCTCGAGAAAATCCCCTAGGAACAGAAAGTCAGCATGAGGTGACTGGGTTGGGCCTAAAAACGTGTCTATTTGTTCCCCAGACAGGAAAAACATGACAGCAAAATGGATGGAGACTGTGTCAAATGTATAATAATGAGCTATCTGTCATCTCCATTACTTTTTTCTGTGTCTCTGAAGCAGACTATTTTCCACACACACACACACACACACACATGCCATGGCTTGAGGTGACTCCATCAAAGGCAGTCATACTCGCCCACCACTCTGGGTCAGAGTCAGTGGACCTTCAAAAGACATTCAGCGAGGTGTTTGATGTGTCCTGACACCATCCGTCTCACATCAAACCAAACAGCGCTATGTTTGATCACGTCATGCCGCAGAACAGGGTTTGAGATTTAAACATCTGAAAGATACACAGTATGGACGTGCTGATGTGTCGTAGCTGATTCAGCCTTTAGTGTTGTTCATGAACAGTTTATCTAAAGCAGGAAGACATTCAGTATGGAACCAGCACACACTGTGGAATCCCATAATGCAGCAGGACTGGAGCAGAGAGCTGGCAGAGTCAAAACTAGTGCAAAGCAGAGTGTAGGATTTATTAGTGTAAGTACTATAAGGGATTAAACTGTACTTGGTCTAGAACACATCAACTGTAACCTGTGAAATTGTTAAGGGGTCAAACAAGAAAACATTGTCTTCAATGTCATAGATCACATGACAATGCCAAAATGATGGAAATGTTGTGTCTGGATTGTTCTCACTACACACATATACTGAACAGTACATATTGTATCGATGGCCAAGCAGCATTCAGCAGTCGCTGAATCAAAAGCAGTGGGTACTGAATTAAATGTGGTAGATACTGAATCAAATGTGGTATGTACTGAATCAAATGTGGTAGGTACTGAATCAAATGTGGTATGTACTGAATCAAATGCGGTAGGTACTGAATCAAATGTGGTAGGTACTGAATCAAATGCGGTAGGTACTGAATCAAATGCGGTAGGTACTGAATCAAATGCGGTAGGTACTGAATCAAATGCGGTAGGTACTGAATAGAATCAATCATATCATTCATTCATTCATCTTCTACCGCTTATCCGAACTACCTCGGGTCACGGGGAGCCTGTGCCTATCTCAGGCATCATCGGGCATCAAGGCAGGATACACCCTGGACGGAGTGCCAACCCATCACAGGGCACACACACACACACACTCTCATTCACTCACGCAATCACACACTACGGACAATTTTCCAGAGATGCCAATCAACCTACCATGCATGTCTTTGGACCAGGGGAGGAAACCGGAGTACCCGGAGGAAACCCCCGAGGCACGGGGAGAACATGCAAACTCCACACACACAAGGTGGAGGCGGGAATCGAACCCCCAACCCTGGAGGTGTGAGGCGAACGTGCTAACCACTAAGCCACCGTGCCCCCCTCAATCATATCAATCACATTTAAACATCTTTAGAGTTATTTGTACGAGAAATAACTGCTGCACCTTTAAGGATGAGGAATGTCTTTCCTGCTGTCTGAGCTGCATTAAACAAAACTAACACATGGCTTTTGACATCAGAATTGAGAGCAATAGTGTGTGTAAAAAAAAATCTTTTTATCGAACAGTTTCACCGTATGTTTCTTAAGACTCCATATTTAAAAATAAATAAATAAATATATATATAAATAGAACAGTACAGAGTGTTTTGAATGAACAAACCGAAGCAGATAATTCCCCACCACTTTTCACCCCATGGGGGCAATTTTCTGTATGACAAAAAACAAAAAAAACAAAACAAGACAAACTTTGCCGTCCGTATCGGCAGATCAGAGCTGCTGCTGAGCTGCTTATGGTGTCGAGATCAGACCTAATGAGGAGGAGGTGATAGCATGAAGAAAATCATCAGTGCTGGGTACAGCAGCAGCTGTGCTACTGTGTGTATGTGTGTGTGTGCATGCGTGTGTACGTGTGTGTGTGTGTGTGGGAGAGAGAGAAAGTGTAATTGCCTTCCTTCTAAACTCCTCCTCTCCTCACCTGCTCCTCAAGTGCACCCACGCTTTATTAATACCACCAGTTTCATCTGTTATTCCCCAGCTGGCTGCTGCCTTCCTGACATATCCCACATATTCAGGACCAAAAAAATGTCCAAAAGTTAAAATAATTAAGCAGTACACTATAGGGAGAATTCCTGTGTACTATTAAGACCTTTGTAATTCTTTGTGATTTCAGGAATATAAATGGATTAAACAAGAAAAACATCATCATTTTTTACACACGTACAGTAGTTTCCACATTTGAACCATACAATTAAAACCAACAATGCTGAAATGAATTCTCTCTGTTCATTCATTCACCTTCTACCGCTTCTACCGCTTATCCAAACTACCTGCCTCTCAGGCGTCATCGGGCATCAAGGCAGGATACACCCTGGACGGAGTGCCAACCCATCTCAGGGCACACACACACTCAATTCTCTCTGTTAATAATCTGAAATAACATGCATGGTTTATTGATTTAATATGTTCATATGAGGAGTAGCATTTACACTCCAATCCACTGTGTTGGGAATAAACCTGGTTTCCTGGATTCGAGTCAGGATTTAAAAGCTCCGACGTAAACCTGCCGGATGTCACAACGTCACACACAATGTCACAACGACATAGCGACCCAAAACAAGCGAACTGCATGGGTTTTCTTCTTAATAAAAACTTTTGTGTTCGGCTTTGTAGGTTTGTAGAATTTCACTGGATTCATTCAGTCTGTTTCACTGCAGTGAGACTTTTACGAACAAGATGGCCGACCTGCCTTAATACGCTATGTCTCGGGGCTGATAGCGTAATCATCCGATTCTGCCTTATCAAACATGACCTTTTCGAGAATCCATTTCGGTTTTTCTGAGCGCTGGAAACGTGTAAACACTGGACCGTGTAAACATTGAGGAAACACCTGAAGCACATGGAGAACATACAGACTCCACACACTCAGGATGGCATGGAGGAGGAGGAAGAGGAGGAAGAAGAGGAGTATGTGGTGGAGGTGAATTTCAGATCTTATCTGGGTTTTTTTTAAAGGGGACAGGTGTTGAAGTAGCGGAGCTTCACTGTAGGAAGTAGACTCTGACGATGATCTGATCGGGTGTCTGTTGCTATGCGTCTAGCCGTAACTTCCTAACACCGCATCGTTACGCACTGTACACTGTAAAGATATCCTGCTTCAGAGCAGTTTCTTTACCCTGGGTTAAAAAAAAGTGTGAAACGTTCCACTATCTGTCATAAAGACCCACCATTAAATCAATAAACATGCCAAGACTGGTGGAGTCTAAAAGGCTGGACATCAGCAACACTCAGACTAATATCCGCATTAATTCCTGGTTCCGTCAATGCCTGGGGGTCCATAAAATCTGTGTCTGTGACTGTGCCAGTCTGTCAGTGTACCAGCCTCAGACTGCCACTTATTCATCACATAACTGAGAAGCTGTTTCCCATCGAAGCTTTCCATCTTTTAGACCTTAAATTTTTGCTAAAAACCAAAACAAAAAAAAAGTTTAGACATTCGCCGTTTTTTGGTGTCACGTCGGCGTCGATGAGACGAGACGAGATGAGACAAGTCTCATCTATATCGTCTTCCTGGTCAGTGAGTGAGCGGAGATGGAAATTTGAGCTAACGCTGCTTAGCCCTCGGGCCGTAGACGTCAGGTGACACAGACGCGCTGCACACAGAGCTGACAAGGAATCTACCACAAACCAATAGACATGGACAGAATATGTCCTGAGGAGAAAGGAAGTGACCCGTGTGTGGCTCGGGGGGGACAAGGTGAAATGAATGTCACGGGCGAATCTTTACAGATTTCTTTGATCATGCTTGTTAAACAACTAAACAACTCTTTTTATTGTTTCTATAACTAAATTAGCATTAATTACTGTAGCATGGATTTTTTTTTCTAGCTTCAAAACATTCTACCGTGCAGCTAGCTAGCATGCTTTCAACATAAAAGCATAACAATATCAGCTTGTAGCTTGTAGCTAATACACACATTGGTCTTCATACACTTTTTAAACAGTTTTCCCAACAAAATTTAACTTCAATTTGTGCAAATATGGAGGCTTACGTTTACACAGACTTTATAAGTATACTAGCTAGCTCGTTAGTTATTAAGCTAGATGACTCTCGCTAATCAAACCGTTTATTTCCACGATAAACGAGAGGGACGTCATCCGGCTCTAGTGAGCTAAATTAGTAAAGAAACTGAATTATTACAAACGTTTTTTTTTGTTTTGTTTTTTTCAATTACATTTCTCAGATTTCACACTTTTGCTTTGTGTCCGTTGAAGTTAACAAAGATTGTAAAAAGCCACTGTATAGCTCAAGGTAGTTCATTACCGCATGATTAGACCTCCGATATGTAAAGGTGTATAACACACTGCGGTTCAAGCTGTTAAAGAAAAATAAGCCTGAAGACCATCACAACGTCTTTCAGCTACTATTGCTTCGGTCAGCTTTGTGCTCGGATCTTCATCAGTAAACGTTTGAAGACTTCATCAAGAAGAAATAATTGTTAAGTCTGTAATGAACGCAGAAGTTGCGCTGACTTGTTAGATCTTCAGGAGCTCTTGGTCGCACAATTCCACTGGACTGTAAACTGATGTGGGGGGCACGGTGGCTTAGTGGTTAGCACGTTCGCCTCACACCTCCAGGGTCGGGGTTCGATTCCCGCCTCCGCCTTCTGTGTGTGGAGTTTGCATGTTCTCCCCGTGCCTCGGGGGTTTCCTCCGGGTACTCCGGTTTCCTCCCCCGGTCCAAAGACATGCATGGTAGGTTGATTGGCATCTATGGAAAATTGTCCCTAGTGTGTGATTGAGTGAATGAGTGTGTGTGTGTGTGTGTGTGTGTGTGCCCTGCGATGGGTTGGCACTCCGTCCAGGGTGTATCCAGCCTTGATGCCTGATGACGCCTGAGATAGTGTGACATCACAGAGACTGTGACCCGAGGTAGTTCGGATAAGCGGTAGAAGATGAATGAATGAATGTAAACTGATGTAAAAATGACATTATTTACATTGACATTATTTACTGTCCAGTGTCACACAAATGAGGATGAGGTTCACTTCTGAGTCTGGTTCCTCTTAAGGTTTCCTCCTCGCCACCGTCACCTCAGGGTTGATCATTTGGGATAAATGTTCAAGATAAATAGTAACTTTTTTAAAGCTGCACTGAGACAATGTGAATTGTTAAATAAATTTGTAGTTAAGTTGTAGAAGTTCATCCATGGTGTCTCACTCTCACTCACTCACTCATTTTCTACCGCTTATCCGAACTACCTCGAGTCACGGGGAGCCTGTGCCTATCTCAGGTGTCATCGGGCATCAAGGCAGGATACACCCTGGATGGAGTGCCAACCCATCGCAGGGCACACACACACTCTCATTCACTCACACAATCACACACTAGGGACAATTTTCCAGAGATGCCAATCAACCTACCATGCATGTCTTTGGACTGGGGGAGGAAACCGGAGTACCCAGAGGAAACCCCTGAGGCATGGGGAGAACATGCAAACTCCACACACACAAGGCGGAGGCGGGAATCGAACCCACAACCCTGGAGGTGTGAGGCGAACGTGCTAACCACTAAGCCACCGTGTCCCCCCATGGTGTCTCAGTGTCTCTTTATTTTTCTCTCTTTTAGCTAATAAGAAAAAAAGACGAGATACACACGTGGACAAAATTGTTGGTACCCTTCGGTCAATGAAATAAAAACTCACAATGGTCACAGAAAAAACTTTAATCTGACAAAAGTAATAATAAATAAAAATCCTATGAATGTTAACCAATGAAAGTCAGACATTGCTTTTCAACCATGCTTCAACTGAAGTATTTAAAAAAATAAACTCATGGAACAGACATAGACAAAAATGATGGTACCCCGAGAAAAGACTGAAAATAATGTGACCAAAGCGACATGTTCATTCAAGGTCTGTCCACTAATTAGCATCACAGATGTCTACAATCTTGTAATCAGTCATTGGGCCTATATATAGTGCTCCAGGTAGTCACTGTGTTGTCTGGTGACATGATGTGTACTGTAACACACTCAACATGGACCAGAAGAAGCGAAGGAATAAAGGTAAGCGTGAACAACTCTGTCCTGAAAACCTTTTCCAAAGCGCTGAACCCGGAGAACTAAACAGCAGCATGAACTAAAACTTCACCAGATAAACAACAATGTATTTTCTTTATCCTTCTACATGATTCGTGTTACAGCTCCCCTCAGAGCTGCTCTTATGGAACGTCACCAACACTAAAGGAGACAAAAGGAACATAACGTTTTTTATATTGTTCCATTTTTATTCATATTGTTATTATTATTAGTCGTGTATCGGAGCTCGTAAAATCTCCATCTGCATATAAATGATGTGAAGTTGTTTTAAAGACTCGCCTGTGGGGACACGTTTAATAACCAACTACACATTTAATAACGGAACAATCCGGAAAACTCAGAGACGCAAAGAGCGGCATATAAACCGTCTGAGAGCAGATCATAATCAGAAAAATGGCGATAAAGAGGTGAGATTAGAGCGAGTGTGTGTGTGTGTGTGTATGTGTGTGTGTGTGAGCACCTTCACGTGTCCTGTTTCACGTGTTTTATTCAGGTGGTGATTATGAGTTGTGTTGCACAGCTGTGTTTGTTCCTCGCTAGGATTTTCCCGAACTGAAG
>NC_083482.1:15235404-15245404 GCF_030014155.1 Tachysurus vachellii | reverse complement strand
GTGTGAGAGATGAGAGAGACATGAAGGAGAGATGTGTGAGAGATGAGAGAGATGTGAAGGAGAGATGGAAGATGTGAGAGTGACGTGAGAGACACGTGAAGGAGACGCAAAAGAAATGTAAAAGAGAAGAGAAGGAGACGTGAGAGAGGTGTAAGAGAGACGTGAAGGGGAGATGTGAGAGATGAGAGAGACATGATGGAGAGATGTGAGAGAGATGAGAGAGACGTGAAGGAGAGATGTGTGAGAGATGAGAGAGACGTGAAGGAGAGATGGAAGATGTGAGAGTGACGTGAGAGACACGTGAAGGAGACGTAAAAGAAATGTAAAAGAGAAGTGAAGGAGACGTGAGAGAGGTGTAAGAGAGACGTGAAGGAGAGATGTGAGAGATGTGAAGGAGAGATGTGAGAGAGATGAGAGAGACGTGAAGGTGAGAGATGAGAGAGACGTGATGGAGAGATGTGAGAGAGATGAGAGAGACGTGAAGGAGAGATGTGAGCGAGATGAGAGAGACGCGAAGGGGAGATGTGTGAGAGATGAGAGTGACGTGAAGGAGATGTGAGAGAGATGAGAGAGACATGAAGGAGAGATGTGTGAGAGATGAGAGAGACGTGAGAGACACGTGAAGGAGACATAAAAGAAATGTAAAAGAGAAGAGAAGGAGACGTGAAAGAGGTGTAAGAGAGACGTGAAGGAGAGATGTGATGGAGAGATGTGAGAGATGAGAGAGACGTGAAGGAGAGATGTGTGAGAGATGAGAGAGACATGAAGGAGACATGGAAGATGTGAGAGTGACATGAGAGACACATGAAGGAGACGTAAAAGAAATGTAAAAGAGAAGAGAAGGAGACATGAGAGAGGTGTAAGAGAGACGTGAAGAAGACCTAAAAGATGTGAGAGAGATGTAGGAGAGGCATGAAGGAGACGTGAAAAAGATGTGAAAGATGTAGGAGAGACGTGAAAAAGGTGTAAGAGATACACGAAGGAGACATGAAAGAAATGTCAGAGAGGCATAAAAGATGTCAGAGAGACGTGAGAGGAACGTGAGAGGAACGTGAGAGACACCACCCTTCAGTCTGATGGACATCTGACGCCATGTCTCCAGTCTTCCTGGTTAAGCTCATGCTGATGCTCTTTGTCTTCTGTCCTGTTCTGTTTTTATTAAACTCTATCTGTGATCTTGCTGCATTCTTCACTCAATATTGGCTGCCATGAGCAGAGAAGGTAATAAAGCTCCTAATCCTTATGCATATGAAGAACTGAGGATTTCCTCTGAGATTTCGATACAGACACGACGCTGTGTTCCAGACACAACACTGCTTTACTAGAATAATCTTCACCGTTATCTCAGGACGAGTCTAATATTCAAAGGTGACAGAGAGGAGAGATCATATGAGTAACGAGAACAAAATGGCAAGTCTCTCACAAACTAGAACACATGGTGAGCACACACACACACACACACACAGACACACACACACAGATCTACAGGTAGACACCAATATAAACAGACAGATGAATACACAGATCTGTAGAGCGACTGACAGTCGGATCTGTATATATATAAACACGAAATGACAGACATACACAAATTTGTAGACAGACAGATAAACTGACAGACAGACAGATAGACAAACATATATATATGTGTGTGTGTGTGTGTGTGTGTGTGTGTGTGTGTGTGTGTGTGTGTTTATATAAAAAAAATATTACATTTATATTTTAAAAGTCAGACTGACAGACAGATAAATAACTCTATTTATGGACAGACAGGATAATAGACCTAGATAAACTAGGTATCGAGCCACAGACAGATATACAGAAAGGTAGATAGATGTACTGACAGAGAGAAGATCTTTAGATAGATAAATAGATCTACAGACAGATCTATAGATAGATAAATAGATCTACAGACAGATGTACAGACAGATCTATAGATAGATAAATAGATCTACAGACAGATCTACAGACAGATGTACAGACAGATCTATAGATAGATAAATAGATCTACAGACAGATCTACAGACAGATGTACAGACAGAGCTATAGATAGATAAATAGATCTACAGACAGATGTACAGACAGATCTATAGATAGACAAATAGATCTACAGACAGATCTACAGACAGGTGTACAGACAGATCTACAGACAGATGTACAGACAGATCTATAGATAGATAAACAGATCTACAGACAGATGTACAGACAGATCTATACATAGATAAATAGATCTACAGACAGATCTACAGACAGATGTACAGACAGATCTATACATAGATAAATAGATCTACAGACAGATCTACAGACAGATCTACAGACAGATGTACAGACAGATCTATAGATAGATAAATAGATAGATAAATAGATCTACAGACAGATCTACAGACAGATCTACAGATACATAAATAGATCTACGGACAGATCTACAGACAGATGTACAGACAGATCTATAGATAGATAAATAGATCTACAGACAGATCTACAGACAGATCTACAGACAGATGTACAGACAGATCTATAGACAGATAAACAGATCTACAGACAGATGTACAGACAGATCTATAGACAGATAAACAGATCTACAGACAGATCTACAGACAGATCTATAGACAGATAAACAGATCTACAGACAGATGTACAGACAGATCTATAGACAGATAAACAGATCTACAGACAGATCTACAGACAGATCTATAGACAGATAAACAGATCTACAGACAGATGTACAGACAGATCTATAGATAGATAAATAGATCTACAGACAGATCTACAGACAGATCTACAGACAGATCTACAGACAGACAGGTAAACAGATACACAGAAGGAAATATAGACTGTTACACAACTATTCACTTCAATTCAAGTTTATTTGTATAGCGCTTTTTACAGCTGACATCGTCTCAAAGCAGCTTTACAGAACATAAACGTAGAACAAAAGGTTATTATAAAGATTAATATAAAGACTAGTAGAACGCAAAATTCAAGATTAATATTACATCTATTTAGTTCACAATGTGTTTGTATTTATCCCCAATGAGCAAGTCTGAGGTGACTCAGGTGACTGTGAGGAGGAAAAACTCCCTTAGATGGTAAAGGAAGGAACCCTGAGAGGAACCAGACTCAAAGGGGAACCTCATCCTCATATGGGTGACACTGGAGTGTGTGATTATAAATATACAGTCTGATAAATGTTGTATTGATGTAAAAGACCACATGGAGTTCAGATCTCCTCTTTAGTAACTACAGTAGGTCAACAGACAGATATCAGACAGCCAGATAGCTCTGATACTAAATTATAAATTGGCAATTAAATGTGTTAATTTATGTTATCTTCATATCATCTGAGCTACAGGAGAAAATCAGTCTCCAAAGAGCAAGTGCCGGAAATCGCGGTGCCTCGATTTTTTGTCTGTGCCAAGGACTACATATGAAAAAAGAGAAAGAAAAACAAAGAAAGAACACCATGTGCAATTCATCTTCCACAATCCCACTGTATAAAACTCATCTTATTATAAAAACCCACACAAAATGCATTTCTGCACCAGATCTATCCCAGAAGCCTCTGTCTGGACATCCATCATTTAATGAAAATATTACGATCCTGGCTTCGAAATGAACGTCAGCTTAAGCTGCGAGATCAGACTCCCATGAGAAGATCCGGCGGTGGAGACCGGAGAAAAAACGAGCGTGCTCGTGATGACGAATTGCACAATGAAAGTGAATTACTGCTGACCGCTGACACCTGAACAGCTTGCGGCATCACCGGGGGACGCAGGAAGCACAGGGAGAAGGAAGAAAACGAGGGCACTGGAGTAAAAGATTAACGAGCGCGGCACGAACGAACGCACCTTTCGTTATTTTCGAGAAAAATGATGTGAGGAAAGTGAGTGTAGATGGTGTAATTATTGAGTGGATCTCAGTTAATTGATCAATCCTGTCAAAGATGGGTGGAATTTATTAACCGCTTACGAGGCGGGAAGAAGAAAGCGACGTGAAATTGAGGAAGAAGCTTCATCTATCAAACGGTTCGATATCGACCGCTCGTTCACGTGATCCAGAGGGTTGCATCTGATGCGATTTCGCTACATTACGGCACACGATTGATTCCAAACTACGGACTGATTGACGTTGATATTCTGCTGAGATGGAAGTAAAAACAGAATCTACGGGTAGCTGTTGTAAGTCATAGAGAACAGTTACGAACTACATTTACAGCATTTAGCAGACACCCTTATCCAGAGTGACTTACAACTGAGCAACTGAGGGTTAAGGGCGTTGCTCAGGGGCCCAGCAGTGGCAGCTTGGTGGACCCGGGGTTCGAACCCATGACCTTCCGATCAGTAGCCCAACACCTTAACCACTGAGCTACCACATCCCGCCTCGGGTCACAGGGACGTCATCTCAGGCGTCATCGGGCATCAAGGCAGGATACACCCTGGACGGAGTACCAACCCATCGCAGGGCACACACACACTCTCATTCACTCACGCAATCACACACTACGGACAATTTTCCAGAGATGCCAATCAACCTACCATGCATGTCTTTGGACCGGGGGAGGAAACCGGAGTACCCGGAGGAAACCCCCAAGGCACGGGGAGAAAGATGCAAACTCCACACACACAAGGTGGAGGTGGGAATCGAAAGCGCGACCCCGGAGGTGTGAGGCGAATGTGCTAACCACTAAGCCACCGTGATCATAAGCTGTGTCCCAAATGACACACTATTCACTTACACTTTGCGCTACATACACAATAGCATCTAGTGTATGAATATTTGAAGGATCGTATCGTCTTGAATGGAGAATAAATCACTTGATGAGAGTTCATTTAAAAGACCTTCGTAAGACGTCTCGTCCGCCGGAGCGTCGTCGGCGCCAGCACCTCGTAGCCCCGCCCCTCTTCCGCTCTTCCACAAATCTGTGAGCGTCGAGTGCATGAAGCGTTAAAATTCAACACCAGGATTTTTTATACTACAGTATAAAAGTATGTGATTTGGGATGCAGCTACAGATTAAAACTTTGTTGCTCGCAGTAAAGGTGTAGCAGTTGGGGGCGTGGCTTAGCAGCAGGAGGGTTTTGTATTGAGATAAACTAATTGACGTGGCACAGCTGACACCTCACTTTACAGTTAGATTAACGAGCTGTTTGTGTCTCTTTCTCTCTCTCCCTCATTTGAGCAGTCAGCAGGTTGCTTTTCATTTCTGTCTGAGCAACGATATGGCATGAGCTTCAAAGAGAAATAAATAACATCACGAGCATGTTCGAGCTGAATCGGCGGGTCCTCGAATAACGAGCCCTCGAAAGAGCTACAGATGTTTTTCTAGTAGCGATGGGAATCCTGGGGCTTTTTGGTGAGGTGACGACATCTATTCTCACCCAGAGGAGTTATAACAGTTTTGTTTTTTATACAACTGGGCATTGTGGGTTAAGGGCCTTTCTCAAGGGGCACAGTAGTGGATGCTTGGTGGACCTGGGATTTGAGTTGACGACCTTCCAATTGGTGGACCAGTGCCTTAACCGTTAAGCTACCAAATCCCCCATCGTTACTATCACTATACCACATGGCATGTTTGATATTGTTCTTTCATGTTAGTAATAAAAGTAGTCGTAACTAAATGGAATTTTTTGTTAAAGGTGCGGTACACGATGTTTGAGAAATGCTTCAGAAAGCCGAGTCAGGCAGACAAACAAGACAAACGTGTAGCCAATGAGCAGAAAGGGGCGTGTCTTGTCAATATGCAGCGGAGGGAGTGTTCAGTGCGCATGTGTGACGTTAGCAGAAAGCGATTGAAACATTGACATAACGGATACCTGCCGTTACCTCTGCCTCGGGTTCTAGGTGTCGAACGTCGTCTTCGGTGTAAAACGGAGCTAAACCTTTCACGCTAAAAAACACAGTACTACAAAAACACACTTGTATTACCATAGTATTACTCATTGTGTTCATTTACTGATAAAAATATCCCCTCGGCCAGCCGCCCCAGCAGGTTCCGCCATAATAGTTGCCTGGGTTACGTATGTATGTGTGGGGCGGAGCTATCAAAACAGGGGTGACACCCATTTGGGTTAGGGGCGTGTTTGTTTTGGTGATTTCAAATGTCAACATTGGCTTTCAAACATCGTGCATCGCACCTTTAAATATCACTTCAATCAGTACATCTTTCATCTTGTGTGTTGTATGCATGTGATATATCTGTTAGCATGAACCCATCAAAATCCTATCTAGTGACATCTTATAATGGTTTTGGTGTGTGTGTGTGTGTGTGTGTGTGTGTGTGTGTGTGTCACACCTATGTCACACCTCGTCGTACAGCTCAGCTCATCGAACAGAGCCGATTTTTCAGACTCTATTTATTTTCTCTAAACTAGACAAAGTTTGATATTTTAACCAGCGACTCTTCTGCATCTCCTGGTTACTGTATGGTTGAAGTTCTGGAATCAAATCTCAGTATATCGGGTAATTAACAAATAAATACATAATAATGCAGGAAAAAGCGCAGTGCAGTAAAATTCAGACATCTGGACTGAATTCTGCTCGGTGTCCAGTTACTCGAGGACCTTTTATTAAAAATGCTGCGGTCCTTCACTGAGCTTCATCTTTAATTACAGTCTATATTAAGGCATCTGTAAAAAGCAATTTAAGCAACACAGGAAATGAGCATCACTCCCATCATGGCCTCTAATTTGCCACTTAGTATGCAGGGAGATCTTAATTTGCTCAGATGATTTCCCCGTCCCACTACGGGTGCATTTTGGCTCGAGTTTCCACCCCGGTGTTATAAATCACTAATCAACATTTAGACAGTCATGAAGCGATCTGGACACGAGGCTCCTTAGTCAGGGAATCAGAGACGCTGGAGGTTTACGAACCAAACACAAGGATATATATATTTAAAAGTAAATGCTGTACAGTTTCCATGACTGGGTATATTTTAACCCTTGTATGATTTTTGTATTTTTGTTACTCAGCCAGTGTTCGTGGGTCTGGTGAACACGCTGCATTTTGGGTTTTTAATTCACTCACTCACTCGCTACTCATTTCCTACCGCTTATCCGAACTATCTCGGTTCACGGGGAGCCTGTGCCTATCTCAGGCGTCATCGGGCATCAAGGCAGGATACACCATGGACGGAGTGCCAACCCATCGCAGGGCACACACACACACACTCATTCACTCACACACTCACACACTACGGTTTTCCAGAGATGCCAATCAACCTACCATGCATGTCTTTGGACCAGTGGAGGAAACCGGAGTTCCCGGAGGAAACCCCCGAGGCACGGGGAGAACATGCAAACTCCACACACACAAGGTGGAGGCGGGAATCGAACCCCCAACCCTGGACGTGTGAGGCGAACGTGCTAACCACTAAGCCACCGTGACCCCCGGTTTTTAATTCAACACAATCAAATATTTGATGTTAAAATACTCTACAGATGTTTACTTCATCCCAATTACAAGCAATATAAACAGCATATATGGTTAATATTTGCCCTTTACCTTTATTACATCACATTTTTTAATTAAAGTGCTACTCGTTTTTTGTTGTTTTTTAATAAAATGTAATAAAAAAAGAAAATCAAATGTAATCACGTTATGAGTGGAAAAAAATCAACAAATTTACAAGGAAGCAAAGTTTTTCAAAACTATTGATGTTTATGTGACCCGAACATCATACAGGGGTTAAATCTGATCGGTCAGAATCCGAACTTGTTGCTTCCAGAATAACAACTTACACTAAAACAAAACAGCTTGTTAATTTGACTTCATTCAAACATGTACATCAGCTGACCACGTGATTGAGTCGAGGAACATTAACGCCACACATCCGGCATGATTTGAGCCCGAATCACATTAAATCGTGCCATGTTTATGTATATAAACTTATTTATTATCAAATCTGACTGTCCACAAGTTCCTTTTTTTTCAGTCTACACCTGATGAGTCGCTAAAATAATCTTAATAACAACCAGAAAAATTCCCCAGTGTGTTCTTTCCACCCATAAGCGGTATTGTTCTGTCCTTCTCTAAAGTAGTGAAGCGTCTGGTATCCGGCGGTGTGAGATACACGGTGTAACGAGGACGGAGTCTTTACGAACTCTGCATCCTTTAGGTGTTGAATTATGTTATGGTTATAAGAACATAGAGAGCTGTTTAGCTGTAAGAGATCATAACACTGAAGATGTAAGAAAGCAGGCAGACAAGAAGCAGGTGAACGGATGTGACGTGAAATCTCTCGGCGTCCTCAGAGAGCGCCTACGATGCGTCAAAGGTTTAAAAAATATACAAAAACTTAGTGTATTTTGTAGAAATAAACGATAAGAAGATAATCGACGTGACTGAAAAGAAGAGTTCTCTGTTTATGGAAGAGAATAAAATCCACAATTCGCACTTCAGATGAAGCCGTATTCAATTAAGCTCCACCTGCGGCGGTAACTCGGATCCTGCCAAATCCTTCACCTCGGCTGGATATGCGATTGTAATAAAATTGTCAAGTCTGATCTGCTGTGGAAGAGCTTGCGGTTTCCCGCCGTGTTCGGCTAATCCGGCTTTTGAGACCGATGTCTTTTTGAGACCGATCTGGCACAATTTTTTTTTAATTGTATATTAAAATAAATAAATGAAAACTATCTCCGCAAAGTGTGTGAGTTGCTTCTGAAAGATATAAAAAATAAACAAACAAACAAATAAATAAATAAATAAAAACGTGTTCCTAATCGAGGCATGAAAATATATCAGGAAGAAAAGCCTCCTTGTGCCGTGCCTTTGTGCACACACTCAAGAAGTTAAATAAATAAATAAATAAACAAATAAATAAATAAATAAATAAATAAAAGACAGGAAGATTATTTTCAGCCAGAAGGCAGTGGGAGTGAGAGGCTGAGGCATCCGTCAGAGCTGAGCGAAGAGGTGTGGAGAATCAGTCCTCCTGAGTCCAATGAGCTGATCCATCCAAATCAGACATGACTGTTCTCTCTCTCTCTCTCTCTCTCTCTCTCTCTCTCAGTCTGTGGTTCGGCTGACCCACGTGCCTCTGCGTGAGTGCTGGCGAAAGTCCCTCAGCTGTCCGCTGCCGGGCCGTACGGTTCTGAGTAAGAGCTCTGGACACGGTGCGGATCGCTAAGACGCGCTCACGTGCCCTGGACTGGGTTTTTCTCAAACACACTGATGTGTGTGTTGCTGGTTCGGGGGTGGAGACGTGAGTGTGAGTAATTGCATTGTCTGAAATCTGTGATTTTTTTATACGTCATGTTTGCTAGGTTCTCTTTTTGTTTTGTTAAGTGTTTGACTTAACTGTGAAATCTTTTATATTTCAGGCTGATAAGGATATCAGTAGAATACTTCTCTCTCTCTCTCTCTCTCTCTCTCTCTCTCTCTCTCCGTTGGGATGAGGTCGTGCTGTCGGTGGGAATCATGTGAGAGGGAAAGAGCGATGAATGAGTGAAACATTACAGTGTCTCGGCACTGAGCTCAGGCTTGCGGGTACGACCACACAACACACATAAATCACCAGACCTCTCTGTGTGTGGGCCACAAACACACACACACACACACACGAACATTAAATGCAAATCACTCAGCACTTATTCTGAGGAAATACTACACCCCCCACACACACAAACACACCTACCTACACACACACACCTACACACACACACACACACATACACACTAAAACCCAGGAATATGCATTGACTCTAACTATCACATGCAGAGAGATGTCTGTTCTCTGTTTTTTACAATATGGTAGTTTCAAAAATATTAGCACCTTCCATCTTATTATTCGAAGAAGGTTTTGAATCTGATGTGTGTTTATCACATATGTGATCCTTTCATGAAAAGATCCACCTAAGGCCAGTTTTAACCATTTGTACCCCAGTGTAAATGGTAAACCCCAGTAAACACAAATAAATTGGCACATTGATCAATCCCAGGAGTTCAGAAAGTACTCATTTGCATAATGAAACGCCAACCAAATTGCCATATATGGTAAGCAACTT